>NC_084794.1:228556218-228856218 GCF_963169125.1 Humulus lupulus
TGGTGGAGGCTCATGTCTTTAACAAGGGTTTACAACAGAATTATCAACATTGGGTTTACCACGGTGAGGTGGAAGCTAGTGTTTCCAATGAGGTAGTTGAGGAGAATGAAGATGTAGATGAGATGGTTAACGTCGTTGACGATTTCATCTTACCGACAAATGCAGACGGTGTGTCTAGCAGTCGAATGGGACAGTATTATGATGATTTGTTCGATGAGAATGAGGTTGAGTTGTATCTGGGTTGTGATTGGATATCATCCTTAAAAATTTTGGCGAAGTTGATGCATTTGAAAGTTAGGGGGAAGTGGCCAAACAACTCTTTCGATGAGTTGTTAAAGCTACTAAAGTTTGCATTTTCGAAAGATAATAAAATTCCTCCAACATTACGAGGAAAAAAAGGATTTGAATAAGTTAGGGATGGGATATCAATCAATCCATGTCTATAAATATGATTGTTGCTTAATTTATAATGAGCATGCAAGCAAAGATTCATGTCCTGTGTGTGGGAGTAGTCGATGGGTCAATGAATAGAAGAAGGGGAAAAAGGTTCCACATAAGGTGATGCGTTACTTTCCGCTGACTCCCAAATTAAAGCGAATGTACAGTTCAAGGCATACAACTAATGACATGTTATGGCATCATCCTAGGAGATCAAAAGAAGATAAGGTTGGTGTGTCATCTGGTTGATGGGTTTGCATGGAAAGCATTTGACGCCACACATCCCGAGTTTGCAAAAGATCCCAAAAATGTCCGTCTGGGCTTGGCTGCCGATGGGTTTAATCCTTTTGGCAACATGAGCTTATTGTACAGTATGTGGCCTGTGATTTTGACGAACTACAATCTCCCGCACTGTTGTGCATGAAGGAGGAGATTTTATGCTATGCTAACTCTCCTTATTCCTGGGCCAAAATCATCAGGTAAAGACATGGATGTATTTCTAAGACCCTTGGTGGATGAGTTAAAATAATTGTGGATTAACGGGGTCGGCACAAGAGATGGCACAAGGAATGAATTGTTCAAGATGTGTGCAGCCCTTCTGTGGATAGTAAACAATTTCCCTGCTCGCAGTAGCTTGTCTGGTTGGAGCACGCAGGGATACAAAGCATGTCCAACATGCAATGAAGACACATTTTCCATTTGAGAGATTGGTAAGACATCTTATGTCGAACATAGGTGATTCTTTAGGAGTAATCATAAGTATATAAGGGACAAAGAATTTGATGGAAAAGTTGAGAAAAGACATCCTCCACAACAGTTTACATGTCAACAAATCTTAGATCAAGTCAATGCTTTACCGGTTCAAGTTCCTAGTAAACATGACGGATTTGGGGGGGTGAAGCGCAAACGAGGTGTAGAGGAAAGTAATTGGAGGAAAAAAAAAGTATTTTTCTATGAACTTGAATACTAGAGTTCAAACTAGTTAAAACACAACCTACATGTGATGTATGTCGAGAAGAATGTGTGCGACAGTCTCCTTGGGACTTTGTTGGGACATGAAAAGTCTAAGGACACCACTAACGCAAGACATAATTTAAAGAATATGGGGGTTAGGAAATCGTTGTGGATTTACAAGGATGTCAATAAGAGGTTAATGAAGTCGCATGTTCCATGCTTTTTCACTCCTAAACAGAGGCGAGACTTTTGTCAATTTTTTAAAGGAGTAAAGTTACCTGATGGTTTTTTTTCTAATTTGAAGAAAAAAGTCATAGACAATGACTCAAACATTGTTGGGTTGAAGTCCCATGATTGTCATGTGATAATGCAATTATTACTTGCAGTAGGTGTTCGGAAGTTTTTACCAGAATCTATATCCACCTCCATTACAGAATTGTGTAATTTCTTCAAACAATTGTACTCTAGGACACTGATCATTTATGATATGGAGAAAGCTAAGGATGACTTGATTATAATTTTATGCAATATAGAGTTGATTTTCCCTCCGATATTCTTTGACATAATGATCCATCTAGTTTTGCACTTGCCTGATGAAGCTATATTGGAAAGGCCCGTATTTATGAGGTGGATGTATCATTTTGAAACATACGTGAAAAAATAAAAATAAAAACTATGTCAGGAATAAAGCTCTTCCCGAAGGGTCTATAGCAGAAGGATATGTTGCAGATGAGGCTTTCACATTTTGTTCAATGTATTTCAAATGTGTGGAAACAAGATTTAATCACACTACTACAAAAAAGGCTTTTCTCTGCGGTTTTTTTACTCAATACACTGCGGTTTTCGAGAGTATTGAAAAGCGCAGTGTATTCGACCGCAGAGAAAAGTGTTACGCAAACCGCGGAGAAAAGCTACACTTTTCTCTGCGGTTGTAATAAGCAAAACGCGGAGAAAAGAGACTTTTCTCTGCAGTTGTAATAAGCAAACCGCGGAGAAAAGAGACCTTTCTCTGCGGTTTGTTTATTACAACCGCAGAGAAAAGTCTCTTTTCTCCGCGGTTTGCTTACTACAACAGCAGAGAAAAGACCCATTAAAAAAAAATTAATTTCGGTTGATAACCCAGCATTTTTAATAAAAAAATTAATTTTCAATTTTAATTCTACATAATTATTTTCAATAGTATAACTAATTTGTTAAATTGTTATATATACATTTCATATCTAATACAAAATAATTGGCTAGTAATGAATCAAAGACTTTAATCATTCTAACCAATATAAGTTAGCACTTTAATCTTACATACATACAAAAATTTAGATTTCATAAACAAATGGCATTAATCTAGCTAACCAATCACTTTGTAGTGGTAGTAGATCCTCTTTGACATTGAATTGCTTTTTGTCAAACCACTGCAAAATTGAAAAGTCAATATAGATTAGATAATTAAATACTATATCTAGTTTTTCTTAAGCAAAAAAGAGTTTAAAATATAACATACAATGTCGACTAAAATAATAATAAAATATGATTATTATAAAATTAAAATTCAACCATAGTAGTGATAATGTTTAAGTAGTTCGTTCTTACTCAACAATCCAAGGAATGAAATATATTTGGCCTCGTCTATCCATAGTCATCATCCATTTGGCTATAAGATCCACCGTATAGTTTTTACTTTCATCATTGCCAATAGAAAGATGTTCGGTGTCAAAAAATTTATATAATTGTCGTGAATTTGGGTGCATGCTTTCCCAAATGCATCTGTAGAGAATCAATCATTCATATTACATTTTCAATTAATAAATTAATATCGTCAAAAAAAAATTGGGCAGAGTTTCCTCTGTTTCTATAGCATATCCAAAATTATTAGAACCTATAAATTCAATTCAGACAAAACATACAACAAACAACATGCATGTTCTCAACCATAAGCCACCGCAGCACACAAAATTCGCAGAACCTACTTCACTAAGACACACATGTTCTCAACCTTCTGTTATCTCCGCAGCACACAATTTCATCTCAGAACTTACTTCACTACGGATGAATATCTAATATATTCAAACTCCTCTAATAGTTTGTAATGACATAACGGATTGATACATACCTCATACCAAACAGCATAGTTGAGGATCCAATATTATCCATGGAGGCTTCTTGATAAACGTCTTCCGAAGTGATGAAGATAGCCTCGCGTTCTCCTATAAACTCCGGGTCAACGGGAACTTGTACAACCCCATCTATTCCTTTATTGGAATAATACTCCTTCACTATAAATTTTAGACTCAGATCAATTTTGTCCCATTGGTTATCTGTTAACCAATTTGAAGGTTCTGGTTGAGTTATTTTAGCAGGGATGACTACGTGAGATCCAACTGATGATAAATGTGGGCTTGGTAATAGGGATTTGTGTTTAGATGAAGATGGACTCTACATAATAGCATTAAACATATCAATATAGTGTACCCATTTAAAAATAAAATTTAAATATCTAAGCAAATAATTTTATACCTGACAAGCCACAATTAAATTTTATGGCCAAGGCAGGAATGTGTCTCGTGCGTCCCCAACATATCGTATGTTACCAAAGGGAATAGGGATCTCAGCTTCTTCTTGTAAGAAATCTACAAGCCAAACCCTCGCAACTGAATCATCAAGTACATTTCCATGGACGGTAATTTGGCTACCCATGTTTGGTACAATGATTACACCCTTAGCCACCACATTGTCAATATTATCATAACACAAATAAACTTCATAGCTCGGTGGTGGCGGAGACTCATAAATTGATGATCCATCATCTTCATCAAAAGGATAGTCTTCGGTTTGATGAAAATGATCATCTGCGTTGGGGGCAGGTCGATAGACTTCATCACTTGTATTCTCATAATATTGTCCCTCATCAAATTGCCCTTCATCGTAGTATCCACACTCATCGTTTTCCTCATTATATTCTTCATTTTGAGCTAATTCCTCTTCTGTCCTAAATTTATGTCTTTTTAGCTCTTCAATCTCAGCTTTTAGTCGAGCAATCTCCTCTCTTGCAGTCATTGTTTTATGTTTTTTTCCAAACATTTTCGAAACGGTCGCAGTGAACCTACAAAAAAAAATCAATAAAGTCCATCAATAAACCAATCTAAATAATTCTTAAAAGAAAACAACTATTATAAATTATCATACCCGCCAGCTCGAACACGACCTGGGTGTTCTGGTGTCCCTAATGCTTGAGTCAAGATGTCATCTCGACCCTGAGCTGTAATTTCGCCACGAATCAATTTTTCTTTGACGTCCTCCTACTCAAGATATTATTTGGTTAAATTAGTTTATATAAATAAAAAAAATATATTGATTCTAAAACCTTAGAAAACTTACTATCTTTTTGGCAATCTGTCGGTCTAGCTCTGTCACAAGAACTTTATTTTTTTCACGCGATCTAAGCCAAACTTGATACCTCTCTGGATTTTGAATATTTCGTTCTTTTTTCTGCATTGTACAAGATAATTATAGTTATATGTTGCGATAATATCAACCATTATTTAAACTATAATATCAAATATACTTACCAAAACTTCTCTTATATTAGCCATTCCTCTACGAGAGTTTCGATGCCTTGACTTCATTAGTAATGCACGTTTTTTTTGTTCTTGATGCACTATTTGAAACTCTAGACTTAGACGACTAGTTACAAATTGTAACCATTCTCTCTCGTCAATTATATCGCTATACCTCTTTGGGGGAAATTTGAGTTCTTCCATCATACCCATTTCAGCCAAAGGTTTGATGTACTCGATAGTGAGTTCACTTTTTATCATGGTAATATTTCCTTTTGTTCCATTCCCACAATCTATACATGGACAATGAATTCTTTCCGAATCACTACAATTTGTTTGGCAAAATTCTAAAAATTGGTTGAATCTGTCTTGAAATTGTTGTGTTTCTCTATCCTCAAGAATCCATGACTTATCCATAATGATAATATCTACCTAATTCCTAAGTTGATTAAGAAAAGAAAATTAGTATAGTAATACTCTAAAATTATGTTCAATTATTAAATTATAAAATGAAATGGGCAGAGTTTCATTTATTTCTATAACATATCCAAAATTCATATGTATTTAAAATTTCAACAAAAACAAAAACATTATTATTATATATAGTAACTTATAAAACATGTTCAACTAATATCATCAAAAAATAAATGGGCAAAGTTTCATTTGTATTTATAGCATATCCCAAGTTATCTACCTATAAATTCACATCAAACAAAACATATAACAAACAACATGCATGTTCTCAACCATAAGTCACCGCAGCACACAGAAAATTCACAGATCCTACTTTACTAAGACACACATGTTCTCAACCTTCTGTTATCTCCGCAACACACAATTTTATCTCAGAACCTACTTCACTATGGATGAATATCTAATATATTCAAACTCCTTTAACAATAGTTTGTAAATATAAAAAATAAAAATAAAAAATTAAGTAGTAATTACTACTTACCTTAAAAATTAATATTCAACAATTTCAACCTCACACTCAAACAAATATTTCCTACAATAAAAAGTTAAACATTAGTAAATATATGGTAATTGAATTGATCCTAAAATAATATAATTAAAAAAAATATACTTTAAAAAAACCATTACCTAAATAATATACAAAATTATGCAAGCACTAATTTTTAATATAAAAAATTATGTAAACAACATTATTATAAATAAAATAATACAAAAATACCCTAAAACCGAAATATACATTAAAGAAATCAAGTTTTAGTGATCAATACACGTTTTAAACAATGAAAATGTCTTCCAATCCTATATAAAATTTCAAAAATATTAAAAAAAATAACCATATAAACATACATTGAAACCACCATTAAACCCACACAAAATTTCTTCATTTTTACCCTAAAACTTCAAAATAACTCAAGATTAAGTATATATACATAATTTCAAGCTTTAATATGCAAGGAAATGGAAGAAGAAAAAAACAAAAAAAAATGGACAATGTGGGGCTTACCCGTGGATAGGGACGGTGGTGGGAGAGCTTCGGCCGTGTCTCTGTGAAGGGGAAGAAGATGTGCAAATGAGAGGGAAAAATAGGTTTTTGTGCTTAAGTGGGTGGAGACCACTTTTCTCCGCGGTTATATACCCAAAACCGCAGAGAAAAGTGGGGAAAAGTTCTACACTTTTCTCTGCGGTTTTAGACCCAAAACCGCGGAGAAAAGTGAGTCATTCAAACCTTTCACTGCGTTTTTTTTAAACTGCAATAAAATAGGGCGCGGATATTAAATATAATTTTTTTTTACTCTTTCAAACCTTTTCTCTGCTCTTTTTATTTATTGTTTAAAAAAACCGCAGAGAAAGCCTATATTTGTAGTAGTGTCAGCCTGATCATAATGAAGATGCACCGAATGTGAAGTGACACCTCATAGTGTTTGAATCTCAATGTCGTCCACTTAGTAAGGGAATTCTCGTGCCCCTCGACGAAAATACTCGGAATAAAGCTAAGTGTTTCATATTGGATAATTCTCTAGAAATTGAAGTGTATTTAGAGTAAGTACAACATTAATTTTCACATTCTTCTTTGTTCAGTAGACTCCTTCCATAATGTTGACATTGTTATTTAATTTACAGGGAACACCTAACTAAGGTGCAACAAAGAGATGTGGCTGTTAATAATAAATTGATACAAAAGAAAGAGTTTCGTTCATGGTTTCATAAGAATGTAACTTGTAATTGTACTTAGGAAATTGTTTACTAAAACTTACATTCTCATTCTATATATTTCTTTACTATTAGATATATGACTTGCACCAGCTCAGGTCATTACAACATGCTGATGAATTGCTAGCTTTAGCATCAAGGTTGAATCTATTGGCCTACTTCTATCAAGCATGTATAGTGAACAGAGTTCGATTTGTTTCATACAATTGAAATTGAAATTGAACTACACAAAATAGCGGAGTATGTGTTGCTAGCTTATTCGGTGGTATTATTTCGATGTAAATGGTTCAATACAGATCCGAAAAAGAAGAAAACCATCACTAAAAATAATATCACTAGTATCAATGTCAGTGGTGAATGGTATAAAGATGGACCGTTCATACTAGCTAGCCAATCGAAACAGGTTTTCTACATCGATGATCCCGTTAGAGGATGAGATTGGAAAGTTTTCCAATAAATGAACCATCGAAAAGTTTGGGACTTTCCAAATGCTTCAGATATGATTACTGATATTAATAATGTACATGACACCAACTCATCAAAAAAAATTTTGACTTTGGATCTTGGAGAATTGGTTGTTCAACAATCTGATGCACCAGCGACACAAGTTAACACTGCCCATCAACCTTCTTCAGTTGTTCAGGATGATGATAGATTTATTAATGACGATGAAGATGATATGGCAGAAAACGTAGAAGAAGCAGAAGATGAGGATGAATTGCTTGTCGACCTTAGTGATGATAATATTGATGATGTGTGACCGATAGATGTTGATGTAATTAGTGATGATAGTGACTATTCTACTTAGTTTTGTATCTCTGTAAAAGTATTATATATATTGAGAAATAAAAACGTTTGTTTCCAAATAGCATGTTTCAAAGTACCTAATCAATTAAAATAATGTTCACTATAAAATCAATTATAAATAAGAATTAAATTTTAAAATAGACAGGTTAAATTATTGTCATGTTAGCATATGTCAGCAGATGTGGCTAGAGCCCACGGTGGAGACGCTGGTGGTGATCCTCCACTGGATCCTATTAAGATCCCAACTTCATGCGAGTCAAGTAATTTATTTTTGTTTTCTTTTATTCCATTAAATATGTTTATCCTGTATATAACAATACTTTCTATATTGTTATTAAAACAAATACAGCATTGCCAACTAAGAGAAATGGTCATGGCGCTGTTATTGGAAAAGATCCAGATGAAAGACAACTTAGAAATAGAAAACCACTAAAAGTAACATTTTGCCCGCAAACCTACAAGGTTGTTGAGAGCGAACATGATGTTTTTGTCAGCCTCATGAGCACCCAAACAAAAAGAAGGTTCCCGAATAATTCGATTCATGGGAATCAATGCCTCAACAATACAAAGACCAAGTCCTTGGCAAGATCCAAGTAAAAAAAATATTAAATGATTTCTTTATAATGTGCCTTTAATATAGTATATTTATTATTTATATGTTTATTTTTCAATTTAGTGGTATTATCAAATAGAGGATCGGAACGATTACTCAAAGTGTAAAGAAGGTATCGAGCAAGAGATGAAAGATCGATGCCGTCATAGGAAAACATTAAGACACAAACACTTTGAGGAATACAATAAAGGACCAGAGGATTGGGACAAGGTTCTAAATAACCCAACCAATGATGTTTCCAATGAGGAGTGGAAGCAGATTTGTGAGTTACTTACAAATCTGAAATTTTTTGCGCGCTCCCTAAAGAACAAAGAAAATCAGCAGAAACAAAAGTATTATACAACACAGGTTACTAAATCGTTGGCAGCCATCCATTAGTGTAACGTCCCAAATTCCCTAATAAGGCTTAGTGCCTCGATTAGGGGGCCAGGAGGGCAATAACTAATTAATTGCATTATTATGTGAATTGATGCATGAATAAATTAATTATGTGAATTATATTATAATATGATTGTATTTGCATGCATGTGGGCCCGTTTCTTATTAGAATGACATTTTTGTGATTTTGGCCCGTCAAGGGCATATTTGAATATATATATATATATATATGTGTGTGTGTGTGTGTGTGTGTGTGTGTGTGTGTGTGTGTGTGTTGATTGAGACCACATTATTATGTGGGTATAATGAGTTATTCGACATGAGGGGATCCTAGGGAGCAAGTTAGTGGTCTAGTCATAACGGGATCAAATACCCAGCTGGGGTTGAGCTTAGGGATATTTTAGTATTTTAGTACATTACCAGGATTTATTGTGTAATGGGAAATTTTTTAGTGATTATCCAAGGACATTGGAAGTAACGGGAATTATGAGGCGTTAATTATGATTAACAGGACATGTGACAAAAGACTATTTTTCCTTTGGAGGCATGTGATGAGTAAATTAGTGGGCAAGGGTATTTTAGACATTTACTACCTAGACAAGTGATATACTCAGCATCCCAGAACCCAGTAGAACACTCAAAACATAACTCTCTCTCTCCTCTACGTTCTCTCCTTCCTCTCACTAGGTTGGATTGGTTTTTGAGAAAAGCTAGGGGAATTCAAGGCTTGAAATTGGGTGGTATAATGTTCTTGGGGCTAGGAGTGGATTAGCTACAGCTAGGAAGACATAATTCACAGTTGAGGTAAGCTGCAATTCTCTGTTTGATTTAATTATGTTTTGGTTTTATGGTGTTCTTGAGCTTTGAGGCTCAAGGTATTGAATTGGAGTTTTGTGGAGGTTTTGATCGAACTTAAGGTTGGGTTTTGATGATGGTAATGTCTTGATGATGTTCACGGTCTGAATTATGATTTTGGGATTTGTTTAGGATGGATTTTTGGTAAGAATTGGCTGAGGAAAAAGCTAGAAAAACTGGGTTCGTAGGGTCGCATCGCGACCCGCATGAACTCAGAGCCAGGGGTTCTCTAAATCATGTAGGCGTGTCGCGACCCTTCAAGGCTGCGTCGTAGCGTGCCCCTAGGGTTTGACCCAAGAGGGGTTCTAACTTGAGGCACACCGCGACCCGTAAGGGGGCGCCGCGACGGGCATAGTGGAAATTGGCCAAGTTAGGTTTTGATTGACGGGAACTCAAACCTAAGGGCTCGGGAAGGATTCTACTACCCGGTTTAGTAGAATTTGAGGTCCCAGAGACTAGGACTTAGTTCGGAAGTCTTTATTTACTCGATATTGATGAATTTTATTTATTATGGCTATGACTAGAGTACAGTTAGGGCTTGGGAAAGGAACGTGCTCAAGGGTCGTTCATATTACCTTACGCTTGGACCAGAGGTAAGAAAAATGTACCCAATATGTGATGTATGTGATTAAGGATTGGCCTGGTTGTTAGATATAGATTTGATTAGGGCTTGGGCCCCTATAATTGAGCATGATTATGATTATTCTTGTGACTATTTGATTAAGCATGTTGAATGCTCTGTATCTGGATAAATGTTGTATAATATATGCATGTTTGCATTACCTAACTGAGAAAGGCTTGACTTATAAGTAAATGATGGCAATAGCGCTGAGCATTGGTCGAAAGCATTGACTTATAAGTTAAGGACGGCAATAGCGCGCTGCGTGTTGGTCGATTTGGTTAGACCTAATCAGGAGCGCATTATACGCTTATCCGACCCAGTGGTCGTGGAAAATTAAGTGTCAGGTACGCTGTGCCAGCACTAAGGCTGGTTATACATAGGATAGGGCAATGGGCCCTGGGGTGACTTGTTAGTCCCATATCCTAGGGCATGGCCCTGGTATGACTTATTAGTCATCTAGTTAGGGCAGTGGGCCTCTGTGTGACAGTGTAGTCACTTATTTGCATAGAATGCATGCATGAGTAGGGTTATTACTGCTAGACATACTTATTATGATATATTATTAATTGCTTATGAGCATGTTTAAGTTTTCTTGTTGAGCCTTGGCTCACGGGTGCTATGTGGTGTAGGTAAGGGGAAGGGGAAGCTGGACCAGCCATGAGTTGGAGAGCTTTGGTGGCGACGTGTACATATGCGGCTGCTCGACGACCACGGTTGGGGGTTTCTCAGAGGAACTAGGGTTAAACCCTATTTTTTCGCTTAGGTTGGTTGATTGTAACTTTTGAGCTGTAATAAACCTCTTAAACGTTATGTTCAGATCCCATGTATGAACGTAAATATTTTTAATGAAATGGTTATTCCTTTCTTACCAACATTTTTAACCCTAAACCGTTAATCACGTTTAGTTACATGTTTACGAGCCCAGAGACTCGTTTAGAGAGTCTAACACCATTTAAAACACCCAGTGTAACGGTCTTGGCTATCCAGGGCGTTACAATTACAAAAGAGTAAGTTAAAGTTCTAATGTTATCAAAATTAGTTTTTTTTTTTAAATTATATGCTCTCTAACATTTGTGTTATATTTTTTAGGCAAACCCGGACCTTATTGAGTCATGAAAGGAGTACCACTAGAAGAAAACAACAAATGATTTTGTGAACGACGATGCTCGCCAAGATTATGTAAGTTTAAATTATATTTTTTAATATTCATAGAGTTATATTAATTGTTATTGTCTCTAAAGTTTTTTTAAAACAGAAAAAAACTAAACGTTGATTATGAGTTACAAACTCAGCAAGCATCCGCTTCCGCTTCCAATAATGAAGATGTTTCGACAACAGTTGATAAGGTGGAGGTGTTACAAAATGTACTGGGTCATAGGCGAGGACACAAGCGAGGAGTGGGCTGCAAATTGAAGGGGTCGAGGTCATCATCTACCCATTGCTCTCACTTTAGCGAGTCTCAAGCACCTCCTCAACGTTCTGATGCACGGTACGATAATTTGGTGAATACGATAAAGAATTTGACTGACCAAATCAATTTCTTGACCCAATTTCTTCCATCTTCATTTCATCCACCGAACGTTCAGATGCTACCTATGCTTGATAGCGACAATATTTATGCAGCTTCGTCTTTTCAACCTCCAACTCCAACTCCAGCCTATCCTTCCATGTACGGGGCAACGCCGTCTCAACCTATGGCACCTCCATACATGTATGAAGCAACACCATCACTTTATTCGTGACCAATTCGACCGTCATCGCAGTCGCTGTATCCCTACATGTATAGAGCAAAATCTTCCACGTTACCTTCCCAATATCCATGGTCGATGTCGCCGCAACCACTATAGCCACCACAACCGCAACATGAAGCAATATGGAGGACGAGGCAGCTGATTTAGGATACTAGGATATTATTGTTAGTTATTGTTTAATTATATTAACAATGTGGATATTTGTTATCTTAATGAACTAATTTGAATATTTAATATAATATTTTCATTTTTAATATTTTTTTTAATGATTTAAATTTTAATTAATGATTTTTTAATTATTAAAATAATTTTTTTATATATAAATAAAATTGTATTAGGGGTGACACTGTCATCCCTGATATTGCAATATTAGAAGCGACATCTCAACTTTTATGGGCGACACATTGACCAAAAGGTACGCCACATATTAAAATATTTGAGGCGACATCTCAACTTTTATGGGCGACACATTGACCAAAAGGTACGCCACATATTAAAATATTTGAGGCGACATCTCAATTTTTAGGGACGATACTATCGCCTCTGATATTGCAATATTAGAGGGGACACATAAGTCATCCCTAATGTAACCCACTAGGCACATTTTATTAGGGGCGATGGCGACATGTCACCCCTAAAAATGGTTTTTTTATCTATCTATAATCAATATCAGTCCACTCTGATGTAACAGAATACATCTGATCTTATCTACTTGGTTAATATCTTGGATAGGACATCACACCAAAATGTGTAAGTAGATCATATCGTAGATTAACAAGTCAGTGTAAATCATGTGGACTAACTTAATCGTAGGACTAATGTTTTAGAACATATGACCACAACTATAATCCATTGTGACCAAGTCACTACAACTGTGATTATCCATATGTTCGGAATTTAATAGATGTTTATATTAAATAAATAATCATGTAAATAAACAAGTGAGCAATGTGATTAACAAGTCAAAATCGATTTCTATTCTTTATTAATAATGAAATGAGCTTACATAGAAAATTAATTTTACATAGGGCATAAAACCCCAACACTTATTATATATTGCAAATAATTCTATGAAATAGTGGATACATTTCTTAGCTGCAAGTTAAGTTGTAGATTTCACTATAATTTGGTTTTGATTTTATGGTTTGGTAAATTAAACATTATTGAGTCATATCACTCGATCTTTGCTAAGTTATTGCATGCATTACGTGCTTGAAAAGAAGTGGAGACTTGTCTAATGGAGTACAAATAAGATATTATCATTAGTGTGCATACATTGATGAAGTAATTAAGATAAAGTCGAGAACCTTTGAGTACTTAAAACTTTACTAGTTTAGTGGTTATTGGAGCTTTGGTGAAAGTCATTCATATTTGCTACTTCGTATCTTTTGTATAAACCAATGCACTATCTTTCCCATTCACTAGTTTTTGGTTATTTTCGTTATGACCATTACATAGCTCATATGCATATCAAGCATGTAGAATTTTCATAACATTATTGATCCAGTAGGTTAAAATTTGTTAAGCAGGACAATGTTTCTAATCTGAGAACATTGCATCTCTTGTACCAAATTTTTGTTGTTGTCGTGCTTTATTGAATGTTACCTCATAATTTATGTGCAAACTTCAGTCTTATTTTATGTAAATCTTGCCCCATAGTTGGTTTTTTATTGAAAGTTTGAAGACCTATGGAGTGAAGCCCAAAAGAAAATTACCATGCAACAATAATCTAGTTACACGGGCTCGTATATATCAGCTTAAGGTATTGTTGTAACTCTTTACATTGTAGAGCTCTGTAAGGAAATTGTGGTTATAGATGAGTGAATGGCGTTCTTCAAAAATATTGTTTAAGAAGTATTCTTATTTGCCACCAGGAAAAACTTTGTTTGAATACTTAAGCTAATCTTTCTAATTCATGATTTGGAGCTTGTCATATTTGAGTTTCATCCTAATCTTTATAGTGTTTTTGTTTGTTTTTTTATTTTTTTAATAATGTAACTATTTGGTTATCTTTCCTAAGTTTCAACATTTTTTTTGGCCAAATATTTGAATAAGATAGTTATACACATTTTTGGTACAGTGACGTGGCAAAAATACGCTGAATAGGACACACTAACTGAGTTGATCACCAAGCTAGAATAGTCCAAGCTAGAATACTTGGTAAAATAGGTCGATGATGTGTGTTTGTATCTTTTCCTGGTGTAGTTGGTACATTGTCAAATTTATTCTCGAATTTCTTGGGATATAGCCATAACCGTAAATGGGTATTTAGGTATTAAATCTCACTCACCTTCCCATTATAAATACGAAAATAAATATCATAAATCGGTTAGAGACTTTATTATATTTAGGATCATTTACTCAATTGTGTTGAAATCTCAACAACCTTATGAAATTTGTGTGATTTAAGTTTAGTTGACCTTGGGGTTTTGGAGTCCAAACAATAATAAAAATAATACTTAATAATACATAATATTACTAAAAAATCATAGCACTATTAATATTTTCAATTTGACGTTAAACATTCCTCTCATACCCAAAATACCCCTTCCATTATATCAAAAATCCTAAAACATTCTCTTCCTCTCTCTTCCCTCTCTCTCCCTCTCTCTCTTTTATTCTCACGAAATCATCCCTAAAACCTAAAGATTTGTATGATTTTCTTGTCAAAATCATTGTTAGCTATCTCCATTGTCTCTGTGAAGTCGTCAATATCAAAGGCAACATCTATTTTGAGGGTTTTTTGATGAGAAAAACCATGGGTAATAAGATTGTACATTTTATGTGTTGGGTATTATTTGTTTACATTTTTTTGGCTATTTTGAATAGATCTGAGACTATATTGGTGTATTTTTTTGGGTTTTTTTAGAGAGATTCCGAGATCTGCATTTTTTTGGGTTTTCTGCAACTTTTTTGCTCAATAGGAGTTCGATAACGGTTCAATATGAGCTCAATGGTATGTAGAAGAAGGTCTTTTATGAGATTGATGTAGCTCGATGTGAGCTCGATTATAGCTCAATAGGTTTAGGTTTTGTTGCTCGATTGTGCTCGATGGAAACTCGATAAGGGTTTGATTGGACCTTAGAATATTTAGTGTAGTTGTTTTCTCGATATGGCCTCGATAGGAGCTCGATAGGGTTCGATGAAGGTTTTGGTTAGATTTTATGTTCGGTTTATGAAATGGTAGCTTGATACTAACTCGATAAGAACTCGATTATGGGCTCGATGCTAACTCGATAAAGTTCGATGATAGCTCGATAAAGCTCGATAATGTTCTTTTTTCATGAATTTCTGAAGAAAAAAAATGACGGTTTTCTTAACAATTTCAATGTTTTTTGTTTCCAACACAGGTTTTATTGTCTACGTTTTTGTATCCTACAATGGTGTTTGGGAATTACAAGGGAATAAGTGGATTTTCAAGGACCCTCAATGCATGGTGATACCGATGGTGATACTGTAATGTACTTACAACTTCTTGACATATTGCATAAGGAACTTAAAGTTGATAAACAGATATATGGGTTGAAATTGGAGGTTCCTTACACATGCGGCGACCAACCGTTTACACCCGTTCATGTTGAAAGTGATCTTGGTGTCCGTGCATTCTTAGGAGTAACATCTAAAGGAAGGTTGGCCTTGTGTCTCACTCTTGTTAAAAAGATTGTCATTGCAGACCCATATTCCACTCCTGGACCTGAGGGAGCAGCCAGTACTTTAGGATGTCCTATTGGTGACCTGAGGGACAACCAGTATGAGTACAACCCCTATGTGAATGATGATTCAGTAGCTGAACATAATGAGGACTTAGGATACAATTTAGTGAATGATGATTCAGTAGTTGAACATTTGCAAGTAGAACAAGCACAAGAACAACCAATACGTCATATTGCATGGGCGAACCCACCAAGTCAATGACTTCGAACACCTGGCACCAGCTCTAGTTGTCTTGGTGGAACAGAATATAACTATACAGGGAACATTCCAATATGTTCAACAGAAGATCACAGAAAATGGAGTGCTCCCGTGTTTACAAAAGAAGATATCATGGCTTCTAGTCATTCTGAATCACCCTCATCCGGTGTAGCGTTGGGGGAATTACATATTGGGAAGACTTTTTAGAACAAGATGGAATTGAAAACCAAAGCGGCTCTCTTCGCAATGAAGAATAATTTTGAGTTTATGGTTAAGAAATCTGGTACTGATGTGTTGTATATCACCTGCAAGGATCCTGATTGTGGTTGGAGAATAAGAGGGGAAAAAGTAGCGCAATCAGAGATGTTTGAGATCACTATTTATAATAGTGTACATACTTGCTCACTAGAATTGCGACAAAAAGACCACCGTCAATGTGACAGTCAGAATCATGTGATCCGTAAGGGGAAAGACCGGGTAAGCTGTGCAATCCCACACCGCCTGGGGAAGGTCGAGTGTGATGATTCTAAGACTGTGTAGGTATGGGACTACACAGTTGAAGAGGGCTTAAATGGATTGATGGGTACTACCTATATCAGGAAGGTGCATCTTCTTTTCGGTAGCCCATCACTTAAGAACTCCATGGTTAAGCGTGCTTGGCCTGGAGTAATCTAGGGACGGGTGACCTCCTGGGAAGTTTTCCCAGGAAGTGTGCGAGTGAGGACAAAGCACGCTGGAAAGACTTGTCTTGGTTTGTAGGGCCAGTCTTCATTCCAGAAAGCAACCATAGTGATGTGGGGCGTCACAGTCAAGCAGCACCTTCTGTCATTGGGCACCTTATCAAGAACAAATATGCTACTGATGGCACTAGCTACCCACCAAACAGCATAAAGGAGGATATGAAGAATAATTTTGGGATCGATATGAGTTATATGAAGGCTTGGAGATGCAGAGATAAGGCACTCAGTTATGTCAGGGGGACACCTGAAGAATCATACTCCAAGTTACCTTCTTACTTGTACATGCTGCAGCAAAAGAATCCAGGTACAATAACTGATTTTGTCACAGATGTCGGTCGCTTTCTTTTCTGTTTCTTCTCACTCGGAGTTTGTAGAAAGGGATTTACATCATGTCTTCCTGTTATATGTGTGGACGGCACTTTCTTGAAGTCAAGGTACAATGGCCACATGTTGTGTTTTTGTATTGGATGCGAATAACCACATTTATCCAATTGCGTTCGCGATTGTTGACAGTGAGAATCATGCTTCTTGGAAGTATTTAATGATGAAATTGAAGGAAGCCATTGGAGTTGTTGATAATCTGTCTTTTGTATCAGACAGGCATGCTAGCAATATTCATGCTCTTGAGTTGGTCTTCCCTGATGCCTACCATGGCTCATGCTACCATCACATAAGTATGAATGTAATCCCTAAGTTCAAGACCAATCACTGTCACAAAGAGATGTGGAATGCGACATATGCATTTTGAAAGTCAAAATTTCACATGTTCTTCAACAATATAAAGCAAATGGATCCTTCCATAGCTCAATATCTCGAGGTTATTGGCTTCGATAAGTGGACTCGTGCTTACTTTCCTGGGAATCGATAGAATGTAATGACAAGAAACTACGCTGAAAGTTTCAACAACAAAACCAGAGACGCAAGAACCTTCCCAGTCACTACTTTTGTGGAATTCATTGGTTTCACAATTCAGTCATGGTTTGATGCGTCGTGGGGAGGTAGAGAAGTACACATCCAAATTAGCAACAATATATGAGAAAGATGTCTCAGGCATTGCGGATGATGCAAGGTACTTGAAAGTCCATCCTCTTGGACAGTTCGAATTTCATGGGGTAGACCCAGAAGGTGATGGTGAGGTGAATTTGATGACCAAATCATGCTCCTGTGGCCAGTTTCAAATAATGGGTTACCCTTGTGTTCATGGTGTGGTTGCGGCCATCTTGCGCGGTGTTAAAATTTACTAACTGTGTTCACCATATTACACTACTAAGATGTGGAGGGAGTCTTACAAAGAAATAATTTATCCAACTGGCAACGAAGATGATTGGGAAGTTCTCGAGAACATAGAGAAAATGCAAGCTGGGGTTCCCGTTGAAAAACAACCAATTGGTCGACCAAAGAAGAATAAGGTGGGAAGAAGGAAAACAAACCACTACCCATCGAGTGGCGAAATCATTTGCAAAGAGCGCAAATGTAGCATGTGTGGTGGGCTTGGCCACAACAGGGCTACATGCAAAGCTAGGCTATAAACTCTTTTTCCCATTTGGACTTGTTGCATTAATAACCTATGTTGTTTTCCCTTCTTTTTTATTTGATTTTTCTTAAAAGTTATGTTAAGCTCAATGTAAACTCGATGAGCTCGATTGTAGCTCGATATGAACTCGATAATATGTTTGTTAGCTTCTAAACTGACTTCAAATAACTCGATAATAGTTCGATAATGATTCGACATAACTCGATAGTAGTTCGATATGACTCGATATTAGTTCGATAACAACTAGATAATGGTTATGAAAATGATATTGCTCGATATTAGTTCGATAACAGTTCGATATAGCTCGATATTAGTTCGATAATGTTCGATATGAACTCGATAATAGACATATGTAAGTTACAAAAAAATGGGAACAAAAAACTGCACAATTAAAGACCATATATATATATATACAATCATCAAGGTAACAGATTTTGATACCACAAGTTTGTGGTCCACTTGTTCCTGAACACCTCCATATTTCATCGCAGATAGTTTCCAATGGAAGGCCGAACATTAGATGCGCAATATGCTTGACAGCATACACACCACAATCCCCACTGTAAAAAAAAAGTAAACATTAAGTGTACATTACTATAATTTTCATTAGAAAGAAATTTAGTATGAAGATGATGTTTGTTACCTTCTCTTTGACTGAGTGAGCTCGTGTTTCTGTTTGCGACGCCATGTGAACTGATGCAGCCTCTTTCCTCAACATCAAGCTATCAGTAAACAGTTTACTCTGCATTAACAGAGAAGGAAGCAAAAAGCACCATGGATTCATAATTTCCTCCAGCTTTGCGTCACTAATCACCGAGTTGTCCGAATCGTAAATAGTGCGGGTCCAAGTATAAATGGAAGCCTCAATGGCAAACCAATGTTGTTGTCCATAGTTCTGGCACCAATATACATCCTCAACTCCTCCCCAAGATGCCAGAAACTGTTGTTCGGTGTCGGTCAACATGGACATAACGTCAGAATCCCACGTATACTTTGTTTTGTCGGCAATTTTCTTATACTGATCATATCGGGCAGGTATCATTTGTGAGAAATACATCTTCATCAAAACTGCATTATGTCGATATATATTGGGAAAATACTTGCGACGCATACGAAGCATGTGTTCTGCCGCATCAATATGCTACAAAGAGAGTACGATATAAAAAGTTAGCAAGGACCATCATAAATTGTTAGAGAATATATATTATTGCTCAATGGAATTATGGAAAAACCAAATACAACTCTATGCAAAAATACAATGGACAAGATAATATTGATTAAATAAGTATTACAACTCAATTGCTCAAAATACAAGTAAATAAAAAGATGTAGAAGAATAAGATTACAAACTCAATACTATAACAATACAAGTAAATAAGAAGAACAAAAGAATGACAACACAAACTAACTCTCACACAACCAAAGTGTAGAGTAGTGGGGATCACCAACTTGAACAAGGTTCAAGACCTTTGTCCAAAATCTTATTTCCCTCTATTCTCTAAGCACTAAGGGATCTCTCTAGGAAATAGCTCTCTGGAATTATCAAGCCTCAAGGTGTATTTTTCAGCCAAGTGCTTTGTGGATGAAAAATGGTGTGTCATACAAGTGAGCATTAGGCTCCTATTTATAGAGTTTGAGATACCCCTTTGAATTTCAAATTCCACCAACCCCCATGGCTGTTACCAATGTTTAATTGGATGTTTTATGGAATTAAAATAGAGATTTGGGAGTTACTTGGCTGATGGAAACGTTCAAAATTGGATAAAAACCGAAATTCAAAGAAGCTATCAGCCACTAGAGCCGCGGCGCTTGTTCCAGGCGCCGCGGCGCTCAATCAAGTGCAGCAACAAAATTTTTCAGTTTTTTCCAAAACGTTCCAATTTATTCCCACTTGATTTTGTAACTTCCATACACAATATGGGAGTTAAAATCACATCTCTATCAGCCATTTCTCATATGGCTTTATGAAATCCAATCTCAAATATGTAACATATAATATACACATTATTGGGTAATATTTGGGAGTTACAAATTTGTAACTGATTTTGTAACTCCAAAATATGTCACATTTGGACACACACATGTGTCCAATTTTGTGACTCTCAAGAATATGTTACAAGGTGTGACAAATCACATTTTGTCACATTATTTAATCTAATATTATATTATATGAAATAATATAACACAAATTGCTACTGTCGAGCTCCATCGAGCTCACATCGAACTACTATCGAGCTCCATCGAGCTCACATCGAGCTAATCTCCAACAGTAAACAACAACCCTATTTTAACACCCATATCGAACTACTATCGAGCTCCATCGAGCTCACATCGAGCTAATCTCAAATAGTAAACAAAATCCCTAATTTAACATCTGTATCGAACTACTATCGAGCTCACATCGAGCTAATCTCCAACAGTAAACAATAACCCTATTTTAACACTCATATCGAACTACTATCGAGTTCCATCGAGCTAATATCAAACAGTAAACAACAACCCTAATTTAACACCCATATCGAACTACTATCGAGCTATATCGATCTCACATCAAGCTAATCTCAAACAGTAAACAACAACCCTAATTTAACACCCATATCAAACTACTATCGAGCTCCATCGAGTTCATATCGATCCTAGAACCCCCCATCAAGCTCTTATCGAGCTCATATCGAGTTAATAAAAACAGAACTTGTAAAATTGAAAACAAAACATAATTTCTACCACTATCGAGTCATTAGGTATAAATGGCTTACCCCATCATTGAGCCACGACTAGGGTGTCTTCCACGTCAAAAACCACGCTGGACCATGATTCCCAGTCTTTCCATGCCTCGGGGTCTTGTTGGAGATGTCTCCAAGCAGCCACTTGCACATTGTCCTATATTGTTTGCGATCTGGCTTCTTGAGATGGTCCAGCACCTGTGCAGCCTCCTCTTCTGGTGCAGCTACATCAGTGCGAGGTCTTTTCCTCGTGGAATCAGTGTAGTCCTCAAACCAATCCGGCTTGCATCTTTGGCGTCTAGTCCTCTGAAACCGAACCCCAGCAACATCGTCAGGGTTGACAATAACGACTCTCAAAGTCCCAGCACCAAGTGTCACAATGATGGTATGAGGCGTAGTTAGATCATCAACATAGTCCAGAGGAATATCCAATGACCCTGAGTCTGAATCTTCATTGGAGCCCCTCGGTTTCTCCTTAATAAATATCAGGATCTGACTAACTACGTCCAAGATCATTGAATGGTTCTTCAGGAGGGTCTCGTGTCGACCCTCGACTCTGTCCAACTGCTTAATCAGGGGTTGAGGTTGAGGCTAGGGCTGATGATGGGGCGAAGGCTGAGGCTGGGCTGAGGCTAGAGCAACAGGAGGGGTGGGACCTGCAACCTCCTCCCCTGGGGCATCATCATCAAATATCTTGGCTGCCTCGGCTGCCTGAGAAACTATCTCCGTGATTTTCTCTAAAGTCGCATCCTCCTCCTCATCAGCCTCCGAAGGGATCCTGGCCAAGCCCAGGATAAAGGGGAAGATCTCCCTCTGTCAAAGACAAATAATAGTCTTTTTATGATGGTCGAGGCTTCAACATCGGAAGGACAATCAACTGCAAACAACATAAAACATTTGGTTAACTCAAATAATGATAAAGGATAAGCATATAGATAAAAAAAAAAATCGTTTAATGTCAATCAAATATAACTTACATTCTTCTTCGATAACATCGGTGAGATGACAGACTTGGTGAAATCCTTGTTCCTCCGATGCGACCAACTAAGCATCCTCGGGACCATGTTTCCCGAGCTCACAACAAACTCTGTCGCAAGCTGCTGGATAGCCTCATATGCCCAAGACTGTAAGGCCGGGGCATAACCATACATACTGTACTTGGACTCTTGCTGCACCTTGGCATCATAGTTGGCCTTTTGCTTCACCATGCCCTTCTTACAAGACTACAATAGCCTCCTATATGAGTACTTCCCCCATGGATAGCTGAAGAAGTACTCTACGTCCTCAACAATTTTCAAAATATCTCGCAATAGGTGCAACTTTCCCTCTATGGCATTCATAACTCCCTCAGCCAACAAACTTAGACCAAGCTTGTACACATCCTCCATAATAGTACAAGTCTTGAAAGCATGGTCCACCTATGTGAGCTTTACTTTCTCAGCATCGTTGAAATACTCCTTTATCAACTAGTCGCTGAGATTACACTCTTCCAACTCTTTTGGTGACAGAAAGGTACTAAAATTCAACCCCGTCACCAGGGAAAACTCTCCCATGTCGAATCTACAAGACTTCGACCCCAAGAAGAAATGCACCTCATCTTCATTGTTGCTGGCGATTTTCCTCAACAGCAGTTGATGCAGCAAGACTCCGGAGAAATTAAACTCCGAAGGCAAAAAGAACTGCTTAAAAGGGGATTCCTTAGCCCTTTCAAGCAGCCCGAGCTCCACAAACCTAGTCTTAATGTGATTTAAAGTGCTACTACCCCGATATGTCACTCGACCAGGAAAGTGATCACTGAACAGAACAAGCAACTTAGGCATCTGCAACAACACATGAAAAAAAATTGGTAAGAAAACAGAATGGTAAACATAATCAGGAAAAAATTCAAAAATAATTCATCAAAAAACTGAAATAAGTTGTCATCAAGCTATAATCGAGCTGCAACATACCCTATCGAGCCAGTGTCGAGCCTATTGAGCTAAGAAAAATCTATCTACATAAATAACCATCGAGCCTAATATCGTACCTATCAAGCCCTTTTAATCTAATACCATAGATCCATCGAGCCTACTGTCGAACTATTATCGAACCTATCGAGCCCTTTTAATCTAATACCACAGATCCATCGAGCCTACTGCCGAACCATTATTGAACCTATCGAGCCCTTTTAACCTAATACCACATATCCATCGAGCTATTATCGATCCACCATCGAACCATTCAAACTACCCTATCGAGCCTACTATCGAACCATAATCGAGCCTATTGAGCTAGTTTCATATATTACCATAGATAACATCAAGCTTCTATCGAACCTTCATCCCATAGAAAAACCCAGACCTAAGAACTACCATACCCATTCCACACCACCAAATTCAAAGGGATCAAAACAACAACAATAATTACGAGGGTTCAAGAATATACCTTAATGAGAATATGGGTTCGATTGATGGGTTCGACGGGTTTGACTGGTTCGACGATGTGGGTTTCGAGATTTGTTGTCATCGTTGGCTCTACAGGCTCTACGACAGTTCTGGGTGGCCGACTTCGGAGAAGAGAAAGAGAGAGGGTGAGATCGACGGGATCCTTTGCTTTTTGGGGTTTCCTTCGGTTTGGGTTTGGGTCTTGGGGATTGAGAGTCTGAATAGAGAGAGAGAGAGAGAGAGAGAGAGAGAGAGAGTTTGTGTGGGAAAAAATTTGAGTGGAAAAAAATGAGAGGTGTATTTTTTTTACTTGGTGAAAGTTTAGCACCAATTTGAAAAATTTATTAGTACTGGTATTATTTAGTAATTATACCCACTACCATGCATAAATAGTAAAGTTTCCCTAATAATATTGACCAAGTGGATCTATGTCACATCTTGATCGAACCACTATAAACTATCTCTCTTATTTATTACTGTCTTTAATATTCTCTCGGTTCATGCACAACTATCTTTATTATAATAATTAAGGGGTCGTTTGGTATGCAGGAATCTGGACACGGGAATGAGAATCTGAACACTTTCATATGTTTGGTACTGGGTTTGAGTTTTTCTAACCTGAGAATCTGTACTCCAGGGGTTTTAACTTTTCCTGATTCTAGGTTCAAGTGAAACCCATCTGACAAGCGGTTTTCAGATACCTAGGAATGTGAAACACTTCAAAATTATTATTATTATTTTTTTTAAAAAATCTTAAACCAATAATTTTTTAGTTAATGACTTATTTTATTTTTGAAGCTTATAATATAAAAACAAATATACATATATCAAACTATAAAACGATAAATAATATTTGTTTATTTAAAGAAATTGATTTGTAAAGTCTTTATATCATTACTTTAGTTTAAAATAACAAATGAAATATTATTAAAAATAAAATAAAGATATTTTTGTAATTTTAAAAATTATACTTGATTCTAGTATTCAATAGATGTATTTTTTTTAATTCTGTTAAAAAATATTTAATGAGTAAAATTATTTATAAATTATTTTGATGAAATATATTATTATATTAATTTTATGAAAATATGAAAACTTAATAAATTCTTATACACAACCAAACATAGAAAGTGATATTCCCAGGAATCATAGATACGATTACAGTGTACAATCAAACACAATGATGTAAGTTTCCAGACTATCAGATTACCATCTTCAACTTTCCCAATAATATGAAAACTAGAAACTCCTCATACCAAACGGCCCCTTAGTGGTTGGCAAAATTCCAAGTCAACAAAAAGTAAAAATTTATTCTTATATTCAACTTTTGAACGTTTTACTAGGATATAAAATTATTGTTCTCTTCATTGATATGCATCTCCTTTCTAGATTCTCAAGCAGTTAACCCTTTTTGAGTTTTGAGAATAATAGTCAATGAATGAGTTAATGAACCAAAATGCTAATCTTGAAGTAGATTATTTCTTCATGAGCATGCTTATTAAAGACTTTTCTTCTCTTCATCGTTGACAATGACTTGTAGAGGAGAGGGTGATTCGTCCAGAAAAATTGTGGAGATAAGATGTAGGACTAGCTGATTAAAATTTGGGAACCATTATAGTATATAATTGGGAGAGTTTTGAAAGTTTACAACATTGAACCTCAATTAGTCAAATACAGTTCAAATGACTGTATGGAATTTTTTATTTTTTTGTGCAAAAATGACAGTGTGGAGATTAGTGTTGGGCTATCAACGACGATGAGAATAATAAAAGAATGATCATTTGTTAATTTGACTCATTTAAAAATAAAAGTTTAGACAATAATTAGTTTTATTTTTCTATTAAATTCTCTCTAATGCCTCCATTTATTAATAATATTTTAAAGGGTTTATACATTTTCAAAGCTTGTGTTTTATCTCAACACCTATTTAAATCATGTATTTCGACAAATTATATTTTAGATCACGTGTTTTGTAAAATAGTTCAAATAGACTCATAAACTTTATTTTGATGAAGTAAAAATTGAATATGACAACACAATTATTAGACAGAATGATTGTGTTTTTATTTTGAATTGTTAATTTGGTTAATTATTTTATTTTTATTAGACAGAATAATTGTGTTTTTATTTTAGTTCAAAAAACTTTGATCAAAATTGGATTTAATGGTCTATTTGAACCATTTTACAAAATACAAAATCTAAAAAGTAATTTGTTAAAACACAATGTATAAACAGGAAATGGAACAAAACACATGATCCAAAAAAGTATAAATCATATTTTAAATTGTTAAAATTGTATTTGTTGATTTAATTTTTTATCATAAGTTTCTTATATTAATTTTTAAAATAGTAAATAATGGTGGTTACCTTTTTTTTTTAATTTTCTAAAACAAAAACATAAGTCACCAAACATCAAACATGATTTTAAAAATAAATAATAAAAATTTAAGTTATCAAACATGAACTTTGTATATTGTTTTCAAAAGTATTAACAAAAATGGTTACAAAAATGGTTACATATTTGTCAGTAGTTGTTAATTCTTCTCTGTCTTCTCTGCAACTTTGTCATTTATTTACTTCTATGCAACTTTGTCATCTATTTACTGATTGGATTACTACTTATTATTCAGATTAGTTAGACTGTAGCATTTCCATCCGTGTCATTCCAAGGAGCCTCGTCTTGAGGAATTAGTTGCTCCACCTTCAAATTCCTTCAAGTTGAATGTGGATATTGCCTTAAAATGCACAATGTGGTGTTGTGTTAGGCATGGAGACTTAAAAGCATGTGTTTAAACATTTTTTATGAAATTAATATAAGTGTCATTTTTATGTATAATTATTTGAATTTGTTATTATTTAATAATATATGTAAATATCAGAAAATTCTAAATTTATTAATGTGATTATAATCTTATATTAATACAAGATGATTAATATTATTAATTAAATAGTCCATAACATATTAACTATTTACTAGTGAATTAATAGAACATAATGATAAATAGGCAATTAGAGGGGTATGAAGGTTATTTAAGCTAACTTTACTTATGAACTAATTATTGGAGTGTTGAATTGCAAGTAGTGATTATATCAAAAGACAATTTAAGGATACTCCGTAATTTATTCAATATTCATTTGATACTCTGTGCTTTAGCAAATTACAAACTTGGTATCCTGTATTTCTAATAATTATTAATTGATGCCCTCTATTTGCGAATCCTACATACTTTGATACCTTAGTGGAATTAAATTTTTAGTATTCCCATGTTACCCCTAATTTTAATAATATATCTAATATTCATTTATTGTTGTTATTTTAAAATGATTTAAATTTATATTCAAAATTAATAAAACAAAAATTTACAAGAAAAATGTTTGAAACCCATTTTTCTGAATTAATAAAACAAAAACAAAATATTTACTCTCTCTCACCTTCTTCCCCTATTCTCTCTCTCTCACACCCATTTCATCTGCAAAAGTCATCGTTCTCACTAGTGTCAACGCAAATTAACATAGGCACCTTAGTAGATTCAAGGACCAAGAAGATGAATGAGTCCCTCTGATCTCCATTTCCAGTGCCGACCACCTGAAGAGAATGAGAGGAGGAGACAGGAACTCCAAAACTTTCTTTTATGATCTCCATTTTCGGCGCCGACCACATGCTCTAGCCTTATGTTTTGAAGTTAGGTTGACATTGGGATGAGATGGGAACCCCAAAGCTTTCTTTTCTGTTTCTAAAATTTTTGGATGACAAGAGTTGGGCTTCAACGAGAGTGAAACATTTCTGGGTTCGACGACTATGGGTATGCTCGGTGATGGGCTTTTATTTTTGGTTTGGAAATAGTCAGAGAAGAAGTGGAAGCTGGTTTTACATTCTTAAAAGGAAAAATACCAATTTGGCCCCTGTGTTTTTTCCGAATACTTGATCGACCCCTATGTTTTGTTAAATGAAAAAAGACATTATGTTTTGCAAAATTGAACAAAATGATACCCTGATTCCGATTTTGGTCAAACAATTTTTCAATGTGACTAAAATACCCTTAGATTTCTGAATTAATGAATTTATTAAATAATGAAAAATAGATTTTAAAATAAAAAATGAAAAAAACATATAATTAATTTTATTTTTCTTTTCTCTCCCCTCTCTCTTTTCTTCCCCTCTCTCTTTTCTTCCCCTTCCTTCCCGATCTTCTCTTTTGTTCTTCTTCTCCTTCTCATCCACGAAGGATAGACTTCACAAAAACTTCAGGATATCTACCCTTGTCGATCGGTATCAAGTCCTGAGCTTCAATTACATTAACCCTCAAATACCAAAGCTTCGGAGAAAGATATACCTTTGACCGCATATTTGTTGGGTTTTATGCCCTTATAAAACCTTGCGGACATGTAACACGATTTTATATTGTCGATAGAAGTAGTAGAAATCATTTAGTTTGACAACCGTGTTGCTTGCTTGTTTTATTACATGATTATTGAAATAATACAAACATTTATAAAATCCTAAACATATGGATAGTTACAATTATAGTGACTAAGTCACAGTGGATTATAGTTGTAATTATATGTTCAAAAGAACGAGTCCTAAGATTAGATCAGTGCATTGGATTTTCACTGATTAGGCAATCTACGATATGATCTACTTACACATTCGGGGTGTGATGTCTTGTCCAAGGCATTGACCAAGTAGATAAGATCGGATGTATTTGGTTACATCAGACTAGGACCGATATTGATTATTGATTGATAAATAAGTATCATTGTTATCGAATCTAATCAATGTCACAACGTTGACCATAGGTTAAGTCGATCTTAATTATGAGTGATAATATTTTGCTAATTATATTATTTAAATCTTTTGACTTGTTCGTTACCATCTTACCCTGCGGTCTAGCCCATACTTACATCTTGGAGATTTAGTAGTGTAATTGAGTGGGAGTATTATTCATAGATATGAAATCTATAACATCTATATGAGAAGTGAAAAGATGATTTCCTTAATTGCTTTGTTCAAAAGGTTGAATGATTGAGATCTCATTTCTCTGATTAAGTTCACAGAAATATCATTTATAAGGAACTTAGTGGGAGTTAATGATAAAATATTGATGATGGGTATAACGATAATTTGCACCCAGCTCGTTAGTAAGTCATCGATAGAAGATTGACTGACTGTAATGGTTATAACAATGGATAATGTATTTATGGTTTGTGTTGATGCCGTTTTTCGTCAACAGTGAAATAAGAGCACAAAAACAATAATTGGTTATGGCCAGGAAAATACGATAAAACAAATGGGATTTTTTACGTGGTTCAGCAGTTAACTCTGCCTAGTCCACGAGTCTCTATTATTAAAACTTAAGATGATCTCTGGAAATTCTTCAAGAATGAATTCTCCAGAGTCTTCTCTCCAGATTACCAAAATTCTGTCCTTTACAATGGTGCATATCTTCTCTATTTATAGAGAAGATTTCAGAATACTATCCCACACATTTCGGGAAGTTATTCTGTATATGTAAATAAATTTAATGGCATTAAAAGCCTGTAATCCTATATACAAGGAAACATCCCCTGAAGATCAAGGGGCGTATAACTGAATAATAAATACCCCTTTATTATAGGGGATTTACAACAATCAATGTAGACCGCGTCTCTCCAAAATGACTCACCAGGATATTCAAAGTTATCAATCTACATTGTCAGTGTTGTTCCCACCCAGGTCTCTTACTGACTTTTTGAGCTATGGCATTTCCCAGAGATCACATGACTTCGAGCTCATACTTATGTCAGGCTCAGAGCCCCTGATCCAAGGTCATCCGAGAACAGACGTGCTTTGATGTCTGTCTTTCGAGCTTGTAATGGTTTCGAGGCTACCATCTTCGAGGTTGCCTGCTGCTTGTAGGTCCGGTGCCTAGGTTTTGGATACGTGTTCCAGACATTACGAGCCCATTCCTAACGAATCCAGCTTTCGAGATCACAATTCTTGAGGCTCGAAATCTGGGTGTAACATTTTGCCCCTCAGAATTATTTGTTTGAATCCTATGAGAAGGAAACTTTTGAACTACTACCTTCGGGAACCGCACCGTCACACATACTTGAGGGTGGACATGTGTCAGTCGGGTATTGCTCATCCAAGGTACTCGAGTACCTTGGAAATCTGCCCACGATCGTTCGCCTGCCACCTTTTCGGTGCCATCATGTCATTAGTCCCTAACCGTCGGATTTTATAAGGATTCTGGCCAATGGCTCAGATTAATCCCTTTTTTACCACTTTTTACCATCTATATATAAGGCCCTGGTCATCTTCTTCCTCTTATTTTACACTCATCAGAGAAAAAAGAAAAGAGGCAAAACCAGAAGCCATCCCAGAGAGCTTTTTGCTTTTGCATTTTCTCCTTGCCAAAGAAACAAAGGACCACCAGTTTGTTCGAGACCGTAAGGTTATACCTGCAGCCTCTCCTTCAATCAACGGTTTCTCTGCAATCACCATCATTGTGTAAGTATCTGATGATCTTTTCGTTTTCCTTTATGCCAGTTTCTGTATGTGTTGTTCTTTTATTTCTGGGAATGCACTGGTTTATTTTCTTAGTTTGACACGCTAGGAAGCTCTGACCGATAGGCTTTCATGTTTAAGTCTCCATGCTAGGTTTAAGTCACTGGTTCCAAATCCAGTTTTGATGTAGAACAAGGTCTTTTTTTCTAGGTTTTCAAAATTTAAAAGACATATCTTGCACACCAAGATATCGGGTACAAAATCTTGGTTTTAAAGAACGCACGATACCCAAGATTACCATTTCTGAATAACCGTCACCCTTTTTCCCTAATATTTCGGGATTTTCAAAAAATTTATCCACTCACCTCCTTTTTCTCGTAGAATACACGTTCCGACTCTTAATCAGGTTTTTAGTATTGAGCTCGTTTCGTACCCAAGCACCCGAGTTTGTCTTGTCAAGCTCACAATTCTTCAATCCTTGCATGCATGGCCCTCGCCATTTTTTCTTTCTCGCTAGATATCACAGAATCTGGAAAGACGGTGGGGGTCGTTGCTGGCAATTCCGTATTCGCCAAAATCTCCAAGCCCAGAATCGTTGTTTGCTCGGAACCAGTATCTGGTTCGTGAACACGATCTCACGCGCGAACAGGAAGAAACCCGAGCTCACTATCGCCGCCAAATCGTCGAGGTCATAGAAAAGAAGAGGAGAACCCTTCGAGAGGCTCTTTATCCGGAATCTGATTCAGGGCCCAGGCCGATCCCCCTCGACCCTAAGTTAAAAGTGACCATCGCGTACAGTCTGGGAGAGCTCCAATTCTCACTGATGGGGGAGCCTTCTACCTCGCAACCAAGGAGGGATTTCTTCGAGGCCAAGCACTACTGGAGCTCGGTTACCTCGCTAGGCCAGATAACTGATATCCTGGCCTTCCACGGTCTCAGGATGTCAAGCTCCTTGAGGTGTCGAGCCCCTACTTCCAGTGAGCAAAGTTATCGTGCCCCAGGAGATGGAAATCCTGATAACAAGCTAAGGTACGCGGCTTGGAGCCAGGAGCATATGAAGGCAGGAGCATTACTGCCTTTGAAGTCTTTCTTCAAGGACTTCACAAAATTTTTTGGGCTGGCTCCATTCCAACTTAACACTAATTCTTACAGGGTTTTTTCTGCCCTAAAGTCGTTGTACCACGAGTTGAAGTGGGAAGGACCCACGCCAGAAGAGATCTTGTATCTCTTTTGTTTGAAAAGCAATCCCTCCCAAGCTCGGGGAGAGGACGGCTTCTACTATCTTTCGAGCTACCCCAAGGAGAAAAAGGTGTTCGAGGATCTTCCCAACCATCCTCCTGACTTTAAGAATGCCTTCTTCTGGACAGATGGCCTGTCCCCGTCTCGATGCTACTCATTCAGACGGATCCGTAAGTACCCCAACCCTCTTTATCTCTGTGCTCGGACTTTTGTCTGTAGGCTCGTACTTAGTTGAAATGTGTTTCATTTTCCAGCCAACTATCGCCGTCCTACTCCCAATGATGTGATGAAGGAGCATAGAGAGGCTATGCTCCAACTCCCTTATGGCAGGAGGTCTCTCTCATATCTTTTGCATGAGAGTAAGCTCCGAGCTTGCGGGCTTTTGGGAGATGGCCAGTCCACCTCGGACTGGTCCAACAAAAAGTACGACCTCAAGGAGCTCGTGCCATTGCCAACAGGCATCCTCCCTCCAAGGAGAGAGGTGAGGTCCTTGCCTCCGGTTCACCGACGGAGCCTGCAGTCGGGGAACGAGGCCAACGACGAAGACTCGAGCTCGGGCTTGGATGATCAAGGTACAATCATCCTAAGCTCAAAAATGTGGTCCCCCACCCTATTAAAACACAAACCCGATAGGTTAGTATTATGCAAGGACGATAGGGACCATTTCTATATATGGACTTGGGTAGATGATCGGGTTCATAGGTTTGATAGTTGGCTCGGGAAGTATGACACTATGTACAGTCTGAATGAGGTGTGGGACAGAATAGTCGTCCAATATGGGACCAATGACTATAGGGACCTTTCGAGGTTAACATCCACCTATAGGGAAGGTACTCCCCCCGCCTCTTCTGAAGATGGGGGAATTTCATGGTCTCCGAGCTCAAGCTCGGGGGAGAGTTCCAGTTAGGTCTTTCTCTGCTTAGTTTTTTTTTTTCTTCCAAGTTTGTTAGCATTATGTTTAACTTCGATTGGGACTTGTGCAGGTGCTATGGATCCCGACCTTGACGTCGTGCTTTTCAGCGATGAGGGAGCTCAAAAGAGTAAACGCCCAAGAGACTCGCGGAGATCCGATCGGCCATCCAAAGTCCCCAGGCGTACTGAGAAGACCCCAACGGCTCAAACTGCTTCGAGCACAGCTGAGGAGCCAAATGCCCAGGTCGATGCATCTGTTTCGACTGCGCCTGCCACGCTTCCTCCAGCCGCAACTCAGCTAACAATCGGCCGACCTCCAAAGAAACCCTCAATTTCCAAGGTACTCCTGCCGTCGGCCCTACCTCATGTTGAAGAGTTCGTGCTTGATGGTACTGCTGGGACCCAAGGAGCTGTACTTAGCTCAGACGTCCTTTCTCGAGTGGGTCAGAGTTTTTTAGGATTCGGCGCTGACCACTGGGATCTTGTGCATAAGGCCTCAGGCTGTAATACTCTTTATGATAAGAGTATTGAACTTACTGGTGCGGTAATTTTCGCAACTCTCCTTTAATTGCTTATGTCTTGGCTTGCGCTCTAATTCATCCTTTGTGTTTCAGGCCCTCGTCGTTTCAGCATAGCTTAATTATAAGCTGACCAACGAGGTGCATACGAGCATGTCTCTGGCCCAAGAGTCGAGGGGATCTCCAGCTTAAAACGGCTGATGAACTCAAAGACTCGAAGGCCGAGCTTGAACAGGTGAAGACTCGTCTTGCGGAGCTGGAAAAGGCTAATGCCAAACTCGAGGAGGAGAAAGCTGCCACTTTCGAGATAATGGAAAGCGAGAAGGCCTGCCTCCTTGACGAGTTCAAAGAGAAGAAGGAAAAAGCGGTCGACCAAGCCACGTACAAAATCTAGGTCAATAATGCCGACTTCGACACCAGCTTCCTAGGTCCTCTTGAGGCGAAGTATGTAGAGCGGTGGAATGCTCGACTTGAGGCGAATGAGGCTGCTCAGGAGGCTACTCAGAAGGATAGTCATGCTATTCTTCCTGAGGGGTCTAGTGTCGCTGATGCTGAGAAGGCCAAGGGAACTGCTTTTTCCTGAACCTCACCTCGGGGCTGCGTCCCTTTATTTTTGTAATTGCTTTAATTTATGCCCGTAGGACTGATACAATTTCTTTTTATTTTAATACATATGCTTTTCATTTCTTGGTTTGAAATATTTTGCACATTTTATATTAAAGAATCGTATATGTTTATTTATTCGTACAAACATAGTTTGGATTTAGGCTCGAGACTCAATGCATTCATGCACCGTTTGCTCGAATTATCCTCTTTCGATCTCGTTATTCATCAAGGTCGGATATTACTTTAACCATGAACCCGAAAGTACTTGTATGGTGTGTAATGCAAACGGTTTAGTTATATCTTATTGCTTAGTTACTTTTCCTCGTCCTCGGTTATTTCTCTGAGGTTATGAGTTCGAAACTATTTTTCTATAAGATACTCCAACCTCGATCTCGACTTATGTCGAAGTAGGTTTAGGTTCCAACTTATCATCGATTAGTTCTAGCTGGTTTGCTCCAAACCTTTTAAGGTTGTGATTGGTTTGTAATCCATACACTTATATGTTTTTAATAATTTTGTTACATCCAAATTATCCTAGCTCGCGCATTTGGTTACATCCAAACACTTGTATATTTTTGATAACTTGGTTATATCCAAATCGTCCCAACTGGCGCATTTGGTTATCTCCAAATGCTTGCATGTATTTCGTGTATGTTATTTTATTTTTCAAGCTGATGGTATATATACCAATGGTGCCCCCTTAATATCCTATGAGTGTGACCATAGGTTATTAAATTAAGAGAGATTACAAAAATAAAGAGAAATATAACATATTGAACGAAATAGATCTTTATTTGATGGAATTCAAAAGTAGACAAAATAGTACAGATAAACAATCATGGTTACAGGCAACATCCTTCCTATACTATTGGTAGTAAGGTCTTAGGTGTTCGCCATTCCATGCTCGCGGTACCAGGCTCCCATCCAATCTCGCTAGTTTGTAAACACTGGGTTGGATGACTGATTCTATTTGGTATGGTCCTTGCCAATTTGGCCCGAGCACACCTGCTGCTGGATCTCGTGTTGCCAAAAATACGCGCCTTAACACGAGATCTCCCACACCGAACTTTCAATCTCGAACCCTCTTGTTGAAGTACCTGGTAGCTCGTTGCTGGTAGGCAGCGTTCCTCAACTGAGCTTCGTTTCATCTTTCTTCAATCAAGTCTAAGGTTTCTTCGAGCTAAGTGTGGTTCGAGCTTTGGTCATTCGACCTCGATAGGCAACATAGCTTTGCAACCGTATGCTAGAGAGAACGAGGTATGTCCCGTTGATGTTCGAGCTGTAGTCCTATATCCCCATAGGACATGGGGCAATTCTTCGATCCATCGTCCCTTTGCTTCCTCCAACTTTTTCTTTAGCGAACTCTTGAGAGTTTTGTTTACAGCTTCGACCTGGCCATTCGCCTGAGGATGTGCTACTGACGAAAAGCTCTTTATTATTCCATTCTTCTCGCAAAAGTTGGTAAACAAGTCGTTATCGAACTGGGTTCCGTTGTCGGATACTATTTTCCTCGGCATCCCATATCGGCATACGATGTTTTTTACCACGAAGTCAAGGATCTTTTTGAAAGTTATTGTTGCTAACGGTTCAGCCTCTGTCCACTTTGTGAAGTAATCTATGGCAATTACAGCATACTTCACACCGCCCTTGCCAGTTGGGAGAGAGCCTATGAGGTCGATTCCCCATACTGCGAATGGCCATGGGGAAGTCAACATGGTCAGCTCGGATGGTGGAGCTCGAGGAATCGTGGCGAATCTATGGCATTTATCGCATTTCTCTACGTACTCGAAAGAATCTGATTTTCTTTCGAGCCTGGGTAGGCCAGAAATATCCTTGGCGTATGATTTTCTTGGATAGGCTATGCCCCCCGGTATGGTCTCCACAGAACCCTTCATGAATTTCTTCAATGATCTTCTTGGCTTCGGGTGGAGTTACGTACCGAAGTAATGGCATGGAATACCCCCTTCTATACAGCTTTTCGTCCAAAATGGTGTAACGGGGAAGTTGATACATTAACTTTCGAGCCTGGTTCCGATCTTTTGGAAGGACTCCGGTCTCGAGATATTCAACTATCGGGGTCATCCAGGTAGGCTCGGACTCAATCATACACACGTCTTCCTCCTCCATCTCGTTAATGCTAGGTGTCGAGAGGTGTTCTATGGGCACAACGTTTAGTTCATCATTCTCGATGGAAGTAGCGAGCCAAGCTAAGGCATCTGCATTTGAGTTCTTCTCTCGGGGGAACCTATTCGATTGCATAAAACTCAAAATGTTCCAATGCGGATTTTGCCTTCTCTAAGTAAGCTGCCATTTTCGTGCCACGAGCCTGGTATTCTCCCAAGATTTGATTAACCATAAGCTGGGAATCGTTGTAGCAATGTATTGCTTTAGCTTTGAGCTCTTTGGCTACACGAAGTCCCGCCAGTAAAGCCTCGTATTCGGCCTCATTATTCGACGCCTTGAAGTCAAATCTTAAGGCATAATGAAATCTGCTCCCTGCGGGGGTAATCAAAATGACCCCTGCCCCCGATCCATTTTCATTAGATGAACCATCGACGTAAAGTTTCCACAGCTCGTGGGCCAAGGTTATAACTTCATCGTTGGTCATGCCAGTACATTCCACTATAAAGTCTGCCAATGTCGGTGCCTTAATGGTCGTCCTCGGGTGGTAGGTGATCTCAAATTGTCCGAGTTCAACTGCCCATTTAAGAAGTCGACCTGAAGCCTCCGGTTTAGACAAGACTTGCCTAAGTGGTTGATCAGTCAACACATGGATGGGGTGTGCCTGAAAATAGGGTCGAAGTTTACGAGATGAATGAATTAAGCTGAGAGCCAGCTTCTCCATCATGGGGTATCTTGACTCTGCCCCCAGTAACCTTTTACTGATGTAATAGACAGGTCTCTGTGCCTTCTCTTCTTCTCGCACGAGCACTGCACTTATTGCGTGTTCGGTGGTGGAAAGGTATAGGTATAGTACTTCTCCCGTAAGAGGTTTTGATAAGATGGGGGGTTCTGCGAGGTGATTTTTAAGCTCCTGGAAGGCCAGCTCGCACTCCTCCGTCCATTCAAATTTTCTGCCTCCCCTCAAAAGGTTGAAAAATGGAAGACAACAGTTTGTAGATTTTGATATAAACCTACTTAGTGCCGCCATCCTGCCGGTCAAACTTTGGACATCCTTGTGTCTTCGAGGTGAGGGCATGTCGATCAGAGCCTGGATCTTGTCAAGGTTGGCCTCTATTCCACGAGCGTTCACGATAAAGCCCAGGAATTTTCCTGAAGATACCCCGAAGGTGCACTTCTGAGGATTTAGTTTCACGTTATACTTTCGGAGCATGCCAAAGCACTCTTTGAGGTCATTAACATGGTTATTGTTAAGTTGATACTTGACATGCATGTCATCAACATAAACCTCCATTTTGTTCCCTATCTGTTCTGAAAACATCATATTCACGAGCCGCTGGTATGTGGCCCCAGCATTTTTGAGCCCAAATGGCATAACATTATAGCGGTATACCCCTTTATCCGTTATGAAGCTCGTATGTTCCTGGTCGGGGGCATGCATGGGAATCTGATTATATCCAGAATAGGCATCCATGAACGACATCAGTCCATGCCCCGCCGTGGCATCCACGAGCTGGTCAATCCTCGGTAAGGGAAAACAGTCCTTCAGGCAAGCTTTGTTGAGGTCCGAATAGTCAATACAGGTTCGCCACGTCCCATTAGGTTTTGGGACCAACACCGGATTGGCTACCCAGTCAGGGTAAAAATCATCCCTAATGAATCGGTTTGTTTTTAACCTATCGACCTCCTCCTTCAGTGCCTTCTTTCTGTCGTCATCCAGCTGTCTTCGCTTTTGTTGCTTCGGAGGGAAGCTTTTGTCAATATTTAGCGTGTGGCTTGCTATGTTCGGACTTATTCCCACCATGTCCGAGTTTGACCATGCGAAGACGTCCTGGTTTCTCCTCAAAAAGCAAATTAGTTGCTATTTGGTCTCTTCCTGGAGGTGTTTTCCAACCTTTACCTTTTTCGAGGGATCGGACTCTTCGAGCTGAATCTCTTCGAGCTCTTCTAACAGTTCGAGATCAACTTTCTCCTCAACCCTCGGATCGATTTCTTCATCAATCTCCAAGACCGTCCCATCTTTACTTTGAACAATGACGAGTGCTTGTGCGCTCGTCTATTTCTTTCGTCTTAAGGAAATGCTGTAGCATTCCCTTCCAGCTAACTGATCTCCCTTCAACGTCCCGACGCAACTAGGGGTCGGGAACTTAATGGACAGATGCCTTACGGACGAGACTGCCCCCAGTCCAACCAGGGCTGGTCTCCCGAGCAGCACATTGTAGGCTGAAGGTAGATCTACTACTATGAACTCCATCATCTTGGTCGTTGAGACGTGGTAGTCTCCCAAGGTCACGGGGAGTTCGATGGATCCCATGCAGGCGGTTCCTTCTCTTGAAAATCCATATAGCGTAGTCTCACATGCCTTCAAGTCGCGAAGGGAGAGTCCCATCTTCTCTAGGGTTACTTTATAGAGAATGTTAACTGAGCTCCCATTGTCTATGAGAACTCGGTGATCCCTTTTATTTGCCAGCTGGAGAATGATGACCAGTGGATCTTGGTGAGGAAACTAAACATGGGACGCGTCTTCCTCAGTGAAGGTTATTGGTTGGGATTCAATCTTTTGACTTTTTGGAGCTCTAAGTTCGGGTTCATAGGGAGACCCGTCCCCAGTCTTTAGCTCGCTAACGTATCTCTTTTGGGCATTTCTGCCTGTGCCTGCGGGATGAGGCCCTCCCGAGATGGTTATCACGTCTTCTCCATCTATCGGCGGGGGCCTATCTTCTTCCCTATCTCGAGAATTGTTGTTTTGTGTGGGCTGCGACGCGGCTGCTCTCTGGCTCGCGATCGCTTGATTAGTACTCTGGTTCTTGACATATTGCCTGAAATAACCTCTCGAGATCAACCCTTCAATCTCATCTTTCAGTTGTCGACATTCATCAGTAGTATGCCCGGTGTCTCTGTGAAACCAGCAATATTTGCTGGAGTCCCTCTTGGACTTCTGATTTCTCATTGGGTCTGGACGCCTGAAGGGGACCTGGTTTTCATTAGCCAGGTAAATGTTCTCCCGAGACTCGTTGAGCTCGGTGTACACTCTGTACACGGAGAAATATCTCTCCCCCTTCTTTTTCTTTCCTCCTTCGGCCTCAGGGTTACTCCCTTCGTTCTTTTTTCTCTTGGAAGGGTTTTCCGCAGCAAGCTTTGAAGTTGGTGGGTCCGTCGAGGTTGAGGCAGAGTTTACGTTTATCGTTGTAGTTACGGGCTGGGAATTCACATTAAGTGTCGACCTCGCTTCCTATACATTGACAAACCTCTGTGCCCATTTGTTAAACTTGGTTAGGGACCTCACCGGTTTTCTCTGCATGTCGTCCCAGAGAGCACTTCCTGGCATAACTCCAGCTTGGACAGCCATTAGGTGACCGCTGTCATCCACATTCCGAGCTCGGGCAACTTTCAAGTTAAACCTTGTAAGGTAACTTTTCAATGTCTCACCTGGCTGCTGCCGAACGTTAGTCAGGGTTGACGCCTCAGGTCTAACCCCCATCATGGCTTTGAACCGCTTCTTGAAGTCTTTAGACAGCTGATCCCAAGAAGTTATCCAGTGTCTTCTATATTTTTCGAACCAGCTTTTGGCTGGTCCTGTCAGTGATGCTGGAAATAACATGCATTTGAGCTCGTAACCCACGTTACTTGCTCTCATTATGGTATTGAATGTACTCAAATGGCTGTACGGGTCAAAATTTCCCTCAAACGTTGGGACGTGAGGGATCCGAAATCCTTGGGGAAATGGAGTGTTGGAAATATGGGGAGCAAAAGGTTCAAGCTCCTCATCAGAATCTTCATATCGATCCTGACCTTGCTCATTTTTCAAAAGCCTGAAGGCCTTTTCTAACTGATCAATTCTTTCCTGGACTGGGTCCGCGAGGGGTCTTGTCTGGAATTGGCTGTCGTCGATCACAATCCCAGGTTTGCGCCTCCCCAGGGGGTCTTTGCGCCTATTTAAGCGATCCCTCAGGTCCGGGTTTATCGGGTTAACATTACCCCAACTCTGATTCAAGTGTTCCCGTAGGTCGGAGCGATTCTTGCGGCTTCCAGTATTCTTTCGACCTCGATCATGCATGCTAACCGACCTGGTATCTCCAGAGTCGTCACTAGTAAAACTTGTCGCATGATTATTTCGAGATGGGTCTTTTTCGTGCCACCTCGTTTCTGTCGTGTGAGACCGGGACGTTTGACTTTTTTCAAATAGGGCGCCTCTCCGCTCCTAGAAAGCTTCCTTGTTTCCTTGTCTCCTCTCCGCACGTATTTCGTCCTGATCCTGAACTGGTTGAGCATTCCTGCAAGGAGGTGAAGGATATCTTATAGGCGATGGAGGGAACCGTATGGGTGACGGTGGCTGCCACCCATTTCGCGGTCTAGATGGTTCGAAGTTTGCCCGAGATGGGTTGGTTGCATTTTGTGTGTTCCCAGGGACTTGAGTCCGAGCCTCTGCAAGGGCTCGGTTGTTCTCAGTTCCCGTAGGTGCCCCCGCAGGTGGATTAACCGGGGCCCTAGCTCGGGTACTTCTCCGGGGTCTCGAGGGAGCGGATGGCTCTGCTGGTGCCGGAGGTTGTTCCGGCCTTCTTGTGGCAACATTCTTTCGTGGACGCCCATGAGGCCTGCGGGGAGGAACATGCACGTCCCTCGGAGGAGGAGCTTGGTTTTCACGCGGAGGCGGGGGCTGAGCCGCCTGCGCCTCTGCGACTATCCTTGCTAACTCCTCATTCTGCTTGTTGGCCTCTGCCAACTGCTGTTTCAGCTGCCGGTTTTCAAGTTCCACAATGGGAACGTACCGTTCAGGATTGTAATACATATCCTCATCCCTTGGTGGTGCGGGTGGTCCCCGAGAATCAGAGGATTCACTTCTCTCTTCAACATCCGGGTTTACCATTGGCTGTTTCCCAAGACGTCTCGGATAATTTTCTTCAGGAACGTTCTGATCATTAGTGGCCATAACTTGTTCAGGGACTGAATGCTTAAGGCTCTCAACGAAAGCACCAAACTGTTGACGCCGTTTTTCGTCAACAGTGAAATAAGAGCACAAAAACAATAATTGGTTATGGCCAAGAAAATACGATAAAAAAAATGGGATTTTTTACATGGTTCAGCAGTTAACTCTGCCTAGTCCACGATTCTCTGTTATTAAAACTTAAGATGATCTCTGGAAATTCTTCAAGAATGAATTCTCCAGAGTCTTCTCTCCAAATTACCAAAATTTCATCCTTTACAATGGTGCATATCTTCTCTATTTATAGAGAAGATTTCATAATACTATCCCACACATTTCGAGAAGTTATTCTGTATATGTAAATAAATTTAATGGCATTAAAAGCATGTAATCCTATATACAAGGAAACGTCCCCTGAAGATCAGGGGCGTATAACTGAATAATAAATACCCCTTTATTATAGGGGATTTACAACAATCAATGTAGACCGCGTCTCTCCAAAATGACTCACTAGGATATTCAAAGTTATCAATCTACATTGTCAGTGCTGCTCCCACCCAGGTCTCTTACTGACTTTTCGAGCTATGGCATTTCCTCGAGATCACATGACTTCGAGCTCATACTTATGTCAGGCTCGGAGCCCCTGATCCGAGGTCATCCGAGAACAGACGTGCTTTGATGTCTATCTTTCGAGCTTGTAATGGTTTTGAGGCTACCATCTTCGAGGTTGCCCGCTGCTTGTAGGTCCGGTGCCTAGGTTGCGGATATGTGTTCCAGACATTACGAGCCCATTCCTAACGAATCCAGCTTTCGGGATCACAATTCTTAAGGCTTGAAATCTGGGTGTAACAATTTGGAAAATACATTCTATGAATTCAAGAGTTCAATTCCAAGTATATAGTGGAGTCACGAGGAATTAATAAGGTAGTGAAATTATTCGTAAATAAATTCCCGGTAACTTATTGGAGCTTGATTTCATTGATCCATGGTCCCTGCATCACCTTTGAGTAAATCATCTAGAATGTCTCAATTAATTGATTTAATTATCAATTAGGATTTTTAAATTTGACTAGGTCAATTTTGGAAAATTTACAGAGATATGAGATTTAGAGAATAAAAGAGAATCATTGGGTAAAATTATTAATATTGATAAATCGGTGTCAATATAAATAAATAAAATTAAATCAAGTTTCAAATTATAATTAGTTAATTTGAATAAGGATTTAATTAATTAATTTTAAGAAAAATAAAAGGTTTTGAATTTAGGCCCAATTAGGATTTAAATTCAAAATAAAGGTATTAGGCCCAAGTCTATTTGTGGTAGCCCAAGACTTTTATCTTTTTGTTTATTATTTTAATTAATTCAAATTTAAATTTAAATTTAAATAAAGCCCATTAAGTAGTCTATATAAGGAATATGATATTTAGGGTTTTCATAAGTCAGTCTCAGTTGATTCATTGGGTAAGTGAAAACCTAGACACTCTAATCATTTCTTAGCCACTATCTCTTCTTCTCTTCTATATCTCTATCACATGTGTTGAGAACCAGCCCATACTAGTTCTAGGTTGATCAAAGGCTTGATGAGGAAGACTGTGTTGCTGATCTACTTTAATCTCTTGATAATATTTTGCTACAGAAATTAATCAAGGGTTAGAGAGATTGAAGGAATGAGTTGTTCCAGTTCCGCTGCGTATTCGTAAGTTTCTACATCTTTGTGCTTATGTTAATTTACGAATTTGATGTTCATATGTATGTCATGTTATTCTATGTTTCTATTATGTATTTGGAAAAATAATAGGAAGCATGCATCTAGATTTAAATTCCAAGATCCTACAATTAGTCTCAGAGCCTAAGTTGCCTAGATCTAGATGTTAAGAATGCATAATTATATGTGTTTGTTGACATGTTTAATTTTAAAAGTTTAATTGGATGGTACATGAAACTTGATATAAATGTTTTGAATGTTTATGTGCCATATTACTAATTTAAGTTGTCATATTTTTCATGCATTTTGAGATCTTAATCGGTACTTGGTAAAATGCTCATTGAAAAATTGCCTACTTTTTTTTTTGTAGTTGGCGGCTGCCATTTTTAATTATGGATGATATAGATATAAATATATATATATAAACCCTAATTAGGTTTAGCATAAAATTATATATATTTTTAAAACAAGTAACCGTATATATATATATATATTGGTTTATATATGTTTATATATATGTATATATATAATATATATCATATTATACTGTTTATTCAAATTATATATATTTAAAAAAAATCTGTATATATATATATTTATATATATAATATAAAAGTTGGTTAAGATATTTTTTGTTTTTGTTGTGCTAAAGAAATATCTGAGTATCCAATTTTAAAAATTTGAGATATTTTCTTTAATGACAATTAAATTAATTTTATGTTTAATTAATTATGTGGTAAGTTTTTAATTGGGAAAAATTTTATGGTAATTAATTAATAAATTAATTAATTTTGATAACTCAATTAATTGTTTTAGATATTGATTGATTTATTTATTTTAGTAATTGATTTATTTATTTTGGTGATAAATGTAATGATGCATAAAGTTGTGTAACATGTCATATAGGTTTTCATGTTAGGCACATCAAATTAATAAGAAAATTAATATATCTAGCATCATTATTAAGTTATTTTTTGCATTTGAACTTTAAATATAAGTATAATGATGACCCATTTATTTGTTTAGAAAAATGTGAGAAAACTCAAATAAAACTTTCATGAATATTAGGTTTTATTTGGGCCCAATTGAACATGTAAAGTTTAAATTCCTCTCTTGTGGGTGGTTCCACTTGTGAAGGCTCATTTGTTTTGCATTACTAGATTGGGCCTAATCAATTGAATAACAATTAATAAAACAAAGGTTCAAATTTCTGTCTTTTTGGGCTTTGTGTGGAAGTTAGGGAGCCTTAGTAGTGGGTCTGACATACTGAACCCAGCTCTCCTCCATGCAAGCTCGAATTGTTAAGGCTCATTTACCTAAGTTGGACTTAATTGTATTGTGTTATTCTTTTTAGTTGGACTTAATAATTTATTAGAAACAAATTAATTCTATTTTTTGGATTTATTTTCAATGGTAATTTTAGAATTAATGGAAAAATTATAAACTATGGTTTATTAATTATTTTGATAATTTGGCAAACCTAAGTTGGTTTATTCATTATTTTAATAATTTGGCAAACCTAAGTTGATATTTTTCAAAAAGAATAAAATACTATAATATTTAATAACGAGTTTTAAAAATTTGAATTCGATCTCTACCGTTGATTTAACAAGGTTAGAGTTCAGTGGGGCCTCATGGCGCTTTGATTTCATCTCCCTACGGAAGGTGTTCACTGGACTTCTTAACATGGTTAAATTTCTTAGGATAGATGGTTATAGATGGACCTTCTAGAGACTCATCCATATGATGACTATAGGAATTAAGTCTATTATAATCGAAATCGTGGGTCAAACTCATAAAGTAAGAAATATTTGTGACTCTCACCTACTGGGACACATGAGTTCGTTACTTTGATCTGATGGAATAGGTAGTTAATAAAAGTCTACGACATTTTATAAATTGAGATGTTTCTCTATTTAACTAACTGAATATTTGTGACTCTCGCGTACCGGGACACATGGGTTCATGGCTAGTTAAAGTACCTAAGAAATAGAAGATAAGTGTTTTAGTATTTTGCTTATCTCAAAATATTTTGTATGTTATGCTATTTCTAAAAATTTAATGAGTAAATGTTTGTCAAGCAATGCGTTGATTTCTACTTAGTTGATAATCGTAGCTCTAGGCTTCCTACCTCATACTCTCTCTAATCTCTAAAAGGTTACTCTATGGAGAGAACCTCACGAAATGTTTGTCCAACGTCATCATGGTGTTGATTATGGACAACATTGAGTTCGTGATAATCAAAGATATTCCTATTTTTCCTATGCAACAATCACCAAATCCTTCAAAGAGGATTGTTTATGGTGGTTCGAGCAAAGGAAAGAATGCTAATACTACTAAACAAGCTTAAGGAGAAGATGCTTTAAGCTTCTTCTTCGAAGAGGAAGAGAGGAAGAAATTCATACAAAAAGAACAAGAAGTCCAATGGCAAGGCACCAAATGCTGCAAAGCATCTTGGAGCAGGGCCTGATTATAAGTACACAAAAAAGGGAGTGTTTCCAACTGCAAGGAGACTGGGAATTGGAACAAGATTGCCCAGCACTCAAGGCATATGGAAACCAAGATAATTAAATTTATCTTGGATGCATGTGATTTTAGAGGATGATGCTTCGGTTTTGGATCGCTGAATCAAAATCTACTAAACATGCATGTACCTTTTTTACACCTTTTTAGCAATGGGAAAGCCATGAGGGATAAAAAGCCACAGCTTGGAATCCATCAAGGGTTGTTTGAATCAAACAAGGCAAAAGGATAAGCTTGAATGAATTTTAGAATTAAATATATTGTTTTAAGACAATGTTTATTTTATTCCGATTTTCAATGGAAATTTTAATTTTAGTTTTTCTTATTACATCAACAACAATATTTAGTTACTTTCACAAGTAATAAAATCCTATTTATTTAAATGGATGTGAATTGTGGGGTGGATGAATGAAAAATGGGCTATATCTATTGCAACTAACGAACCCTATGTTCTAAAGAATGAGTTGTTTAAGATAGCTAAATCTAGGACCGTTAAACAACAAAAGGTCAATAACGTTAGAAATGACGTACCTTTGGCATTTTCGCTTTGGTCATATTTGCTATGATAGGATTCAAAGACCAACAAAGGTTGGGCCTTTGAGGGAACTCACCTAGGGTGACCTACCTGTTTGTGAATCTAATCTCGAGGGCAGAATGACAAAGCATCCATTCTCTGTGATATGAGAAAGGGTCAAAGAACCACTAGGGATAGTATGTTCAAATGTCTGGGGACTTATGAATGTTCAAGTGAGTGGTGGTTATGAGTATTTCGTCATCTTCATCGACGATTGCTCTAGAGATTCATGTAAGTACCTAAAGCATAGGAATTCTGCGAATTTGTTAAGAAGTTCAAAGAATTCGTTGCTATGGCTTTAAAACCATATTAGGTAAAAACGTTAAAGATCTTGCGATCTGATTGGGGTGGAGGATATTTGGTTAATCAGAACCAAGATCATTTAATTGAACTTGGAGAATTGTCTAAAGAAACTGCCCCAAGGACTCCGCAACAGAATGGTGTTGCTAAACGGCGTGAATCACGCATTTATGAACATGTGTGTTCTAAGAAAACCTATTCAACTCTACCAACTTCTTACCCATGTCGTTTCTAGAGACATTACCTAGACCGCATGTGATATTTTTTAAAATGTTGTGCCATCTCAAAAGATGTCTCCAAGACACCACTAGAATTATGAAATGGTCGTGAACCTGGTTTACGCCATTATGGAATTTGGTGATGTCATGTTTATGTCCTGAGGAAAAAGGTAGAAAGCTAGAACAACAAACTGGGGTTTGCTTGTTTGATGGCTATTGTAAAGGTACTCAGGGTGGTCTGTTTTATAGTCTAGTAAACAAGAAAGTGTTTGGTTGTACAAATGCTACTTTTCTGGATAACGACTACATAATGAATTTCAAGTCTCATAGCAAAATAGTATTAGATGGAAAAACTATAAACTATTGATTCATCATCACCAACGCAAGTCGATGAAAACAATGTAGATTTAGAAACCACTAATCCAAGTCAGAAAGTTATGATGCCTCGTCATAGTGAAAGGGTTTCTCGGAACCCAGTACCTATGATATGGATAGTGAAACCCACATGTTGGTTGGGAATACAAGTAGCAATGATTTGTTGGCCTTTAAATAGGCAATGGGTATTTCACTCGAAGCCAAGAACAAGGAAATAAAGTCTAAGTACTCTTAATTTTTTTGAGATCTTGTAGATGTGCCATTGGACTTTAGGCCCATGGGGTGCAAGTGGATCTATAAGAAGAAGAGAGGATCTGATGGAAAGGTTGAGACATTATAGGCTCGACTCGTGGCAGAGAGAGAAAATTGACTTAGAGAAAACTTTTTCTCCAGTAGCTATGTTATAATTCATTTAATATACTCTTATCCACAGCCACAACTCTTGATTAAGAGATAAGGCAAATGGACATCAAAGAAGCATTTTTAATGGCTTTCTTGATGAGACCATTAACATGGATCAATCAGAAGGATTTAAAGTAGTTGGACAAGAAAGTCGACAAGCTGAGTAGGTCAATCTATGGACTTAAACAAGCTTCGCGTTCCTGGAACTTAAGGTTAAATGATAACATTAAGACCTGAGGTTTTGAACAAAATGTAGTTGACCCTTGTGTTTGACAACTTAGGGAAAAAGAGATTGTGGTGTTCTTAATCCTTTATGTAGAATATCTTACTCATTGTAAACAATGTCAAGAAATTATCAAACATGAAGAACTGGCTGGAAACGAAATTCCAGATTTCATTGTAGCAATTCGTGTTCCTGGTATCTAGAACATCAAGGATAGAAATAACTGAATTTTGGCTCTAACTCAAGCAACCTACTTAGGTGAGGTGCTTGGTCGTTACTTTGTATCAAATTCCAAGAAATTATGTTTAGTGTCTTCACATGGAATTTATTTTTCTAAGTAGCAGTCTCCACAAACTCCTCAAGAGAAAGAAAAGATGTAACGAATTCCATATGCATTTGCAATTAGAAGTCTAATGCATGCTATGTTGTGTGTTGTGACTGGAGATCTGCTATGCAGTGGGAGTGGTGAGCAAGTGTCAGTAAAACCTTAGAAATGAAAAATAGATGGAGGTCAGTATCTTTGATGGACTAGAGACTATATGTTAGTCTTTTTAGGAGGATCTTTGAACCTATTAGGCTACACAGATTCAGATTTTAGACTGATGTTGATGACAAGAAGTCTACTTTTGAAAAAGTTGTTTACTCTTGGGGGTGGAGCTATGATTTGGAGAAGCGATAGGTTGTTTGCCATCTCAGTAGCTGTGATTTGAAGAAGCGTTAGGCTATCTGCCATTTCAGAATCCACCTTGGAGGCTGAGTACATAGCTGCGTCTATGGCGGCTAAGGAAATAGTCTGACTAAGGAAGTTCTATACAGATATCGGTGTTATTCTAGAAATGGAAACCACTCATTTTTTCTAGTGACACTAATGAGGCAATAACGAATTCGAAAGAACCTCGAATCTACAAAAGAGCAAAGCATATAGAGAGAAAGTACCACGTTATCGAGGATGTGTGGCAAAGGCGTGAAGTGAAGGTGATGAAGGTAGCATTGGAAGGCAATCTTTCATATCCCTTTACAAAGATATAAGTAGAGAGCATAATTGTGAAGCATGTAGAATTCATGGTTTTGATAAACATGTCCCATTTGTTTTAAAAGGGAAAGTGGGAGTTTGTTGGGTTTTATGCCCTTATAAAACCATGCGGACATGTAACACGATTTTATATTGTCGATAGAAGTAGTAGAAATCATTTAGTTTGACAACCGTGTTGCTTGCTTGTTTTATTACATGATTATTGAAATAATACAAACATTTATGAAATCCTGAACATATGGATAGTTACAATTATAGTGACTAGGTCACAGTGGATTATAGTTGTAATTATATGTTCAAAAGAACGAGTCCTAAGATTAGATCAGTGCATTGGATTTTCACTGATTAGGCAATCTATGATATGATTTACTTACACATTCGGGGTGTGATGTCTTGTCCAAGGCATTGACCAAGTAGATAAGATCGGATGTATTTGGTTACATAGGACTAGGACCGATATTGATTATTGATTGAGAAATAAGTATCGTTGTTATTGAATCTAATCAATGTTACAATGTTGACCATATGTTAAGTCAATCTTAATTATGAGTGATAATATTTTGCTAATTATATTATTTAAATCTTTTGTCTTGTTCGTTACCAACTTACCCTACTGTCTAGCCTATACTTACATCTTGGAGATTTAGTAGTGTAATTGAGTGGGAGTATTATTCATAGATATGAAATCTATAACTTCCATATGAGAAGTGAAAAGATGATTTCCTTAATTTCTTTGTTCAAAAGGTTAAATGATTGAGATCTCATTTCTCTGATTAAGTTCACGAAAATATCATTTATAAGGAACTTAGTGGGAGTTAAGGATAAAATACTTATGATGGGTATAACGGTAATTTGCACCCAGCTCATTAGTAAGTCATCGATAGAGGATTGACTGACCATAATGGTTATAACAATGGATAACGTATTTATGGTTTGGAAAATACGTTCTATGAATTCAAGAGTTCAATTCCAAGTCTATAGTGGAGTCACGAGGAATTAATAAGGTAGTGAAATTATTCGTAAATAAATTCACAGTAACTTATTGGAGCTTGATTTCATGGATCCATGGTCCCCGCATCACCTTTGAGTAAATCATCTAGAATGTCTCAATTAATTTTGATTTAATTATCAATTAGGATTTTTAAAGTTGACTATGTCAATTTTGGAAAATTTACAGAGATATGAGATTTAGAGAATAAAAGAGAATCATTGGTTAATTTATTAATATTGATAAATTGGTGTCAATATAAATAAATTAAATTAAATCAAGTTTCAAATTATAATTAGTTAATTTGAATAAGGATTTAATTAATTAATTAAAAAATAAATAAATAAAAGGTTTTGAATTTATGCCCAATTAGGATTTAAATTCAAAATAAAGGTATTGGGCCCAAGTTCATTTGTGGGAGCCCAAGACTTTTATCTTTTTGTTTATTATTTTAATCAATTCAAATTTAAATTTAAATAAAGTCCATTAAGTAGTCTATATAAGGAATATGATATCTAGGGTTTTCATAAATCAATCTCAGTTGATTCATTGGGTAAGTGAAAACCTAGACAATCTAATCCTTTCTTAGCCACTATCTCTTCTTCTCTTCTATATCTCTATCTCATGTGTTGAGAACCAGCCCACACTAGTTCTAGGTTGATCAAAGGCTTGATGAGGAAGACTGTGTTGCTGATCTAGTTCAATCTCTTGATAATACTCTGGTACAGAAAGGAATCAAGGGTTAGAGAGATTGAAGAAATGAGTTGTTCCAGTTCCGCAGCGTATTCGTGAGTTTCTACATCTTTACTTATGTTAATTTACGAATCTGATGTTCATATGTATGTCATGTTATTCTATATTTCTGTTATGTGTTTGGAAAAATAATAGGAAGCGTGCATCTAGATTTAAATTCCAAGATCCTACAATATTTGCAAGACCATCAGGCCCACTGAGTGCTGCAGCATCAGAATGTCATGCCTCAGGGAAGGCTTCGTCGGCTTGGTTTCCCATCCAAAAGGCCAACATAAGCTCACCCTTAACCTTAACTACATGTCTATCCTCCAACCTATACCATTGCGGAGCTGGAGGACTATCAGGTGGTACTCGTTTTGGAATCTCATTCATGTCGAAAAGAACATGACCCATGAAATTATCCTTCACAAAATCATTGTTCTTGACAGTAACCTCAAGAATAGAAGATTGAATCCGATCTTTCGAGAAAGCAAACACTCGATTCCTTTCTGGATTAGGTTTCTTCTCGAAATATGTAGTTTTACCCTTGTAGGTACGAGAATGACTTAACAAAATATCATCTGACAAACCCAAGCTCCAGATCTTAATGCTGAGAGTACTGAAAAGACTGAAATGGTAAAATCATAAAGTTAGTAAGGCAGAATAACTTTAATCTGAGAAACCCAAGTAGCTTTAATACCAACTTCTGCATAAAAAATTAAGCAAAACACATGTTTGGTAACTGAGAAAATGTGGAGAAAAGAAAAAGGCTTAGTCATATGAGGAAAAAGACTCATATGTACATCTTGGAGCCTATGAATAGGATTCATGGGATTTATTGAGGGATATGCAATAATTGACATTTAGAGAGAACATGTATTTTTATACACGACTTTTGTATTCCACTTTGGAGCTTGTGAAACTTAGTGAACCCTAGTTTGCTGATCGTAGGTTTCAGAGTTCACATCAATAAAATCACTAAGTGGACGTAGGTTATTACCAATCTCTAGGTCGAACCACTATAAAATTTTTGTGTCAATTTAGTTTTTGCATTCAGCTTATTAATCTTATCATTTTTAGTGAATCTATGTCGTTGACTAAATCGCTAGTCAACACCATAATATCCTTTTTATTTTACTTTATTTCCATATATATATATATATCCATTTTTTGTTTTGATTGGTAAACCATTAATTTAATAATATATTTGTAATAATAACTGTGCCTTTACCCTAAAAAAATTAATAATAATTGTGCCATAAGGTATGAGAAAAACCATATATGTACATTAATATATTAATGTATTGTATAATTATTCAATTAGACTTCCAAGTTAGTTTAATTAAATTTCTTTAAAGATGTTGAATGAGACATTATATTATATGAGAGGACATAAAAATGACAAAAAAATATAAGTTCACCATGATACAAACTATTATGTAAGAGTTTATTTATATATTTTGTGCATGATATCATGTTCCCAAGTTACAACATAATACAACATTTAATTATTATTAATAGTTTATACATAATAATAAAAGTAAATATTAATGGTCATGTCATATGCAAAATAATCAGTATAATTTTATGTTCAATTTTAATTTAATCTTTTTTTTTACTTTGATTACAATTTTAATAATACAAAATTAGTTGTGTTACTACTTTTAGATTACAAAAATTGCCAAAGAAAAAGAATCAATGACTATCACTGTGGATTAATTTTAAAAATAAGTTATAGAGTTTTGTTTTATTTAATAGATTAAGGATGAATTATTAAACCACATATTTTATATGTGTCCATACTATCAGTATATATATGACAATTTTTTTATAGGGGCTTCACTTTATGCTCTATCGGTGGTTCTCTCAGTGTTTCTCGACCTGTGAACAGTTTTCGGCGCAATTTTTTTTTAAGACCGTGCATATTGTAGCTATTTAGAGCATCCTGCAAATTTTCAAAAAATTCTGAATAGTTTACAATACCGAAAACTAGGTTCAAACATGTTGCTTTCCACGCGCATAAAAATAATTAGTCACGCGTGCAACAACATATTTGAACTTAGTTTTTGGTACTGTAAACTATTCGGAATTTTCTGAAAATTTGCAGGATGCTCTAAATAGCTACAATATACACGGTCATAAAAAAATCGCGCCGAAAACTGTTCACGGGTCGAGAAAACTGAGAGCCCCACCAGTAGGGCTTAAAGTAAAGCCCCTATAGGAGAATTCCCCCATATATATACATATATATAGGACAATTTTTCTATAGGGGCTTCACTTTAAGCCCTACTGCTGGGGCTCTCAATGTTCTCGACCCGTGAACAATTTTTGACACGATTTTTTTTATGACCATGTATATTGTAGCTATTTAGAGCATCCTGCAGATTTTCAGAAAATTCCGAATAGTTTACAGTACCGAAAACTAAGTTCAAACATGTTGTTGCACGTGTGACTAATTTTTTTTATGCTCGTGGAAAGCAACATGTTTGAACCTAGTTTTCGTTATTGTAAACTATTCAAAATTTTCTGAAAATTAGCAGGATGCTCTAAATAGCTACACTATATACGGTCATAAAAAAAATTGCGCCAAAAACTGTTCACGGGTCGAGAACACTGAGAGTCCCACTGATAGGGCTTAAAGTGAAGCCAATATAGAAGAATTGTCCTATATATATCTCGTCAAAGAAAGTTGGTTGAATTGTTGGAACATGATGATTGGCACTGTGAAGTTGGAAAATGTTTGACAACGGAACTAATTGAATAATGTTAATCTTGTCTAAAAGGTCCAACCATAACCCCACAAGATCATTTCCTATGCAAGATATAACTTTTGTGTCAATTTCAGCAAAAAAAATTGAGATAATGTTATATTTGGCTCAATATATGCAGTTATGATCTAATGCATGCAAATTAATGCAAAAAAGTCAACAATTTTGTTGACCTGTGAAATTGGTCAACGGTCGTATGTGCAGTATACGACACATTTTGAACGAAATAAATGAAACAAATGATAGAGTACGATTATTATAAATAACCACGTAGGAATTTTATAGTGGTTCAGCTCTGTTCATTCTGATGAACAGTAATAACCTAATCCACTTTGTCTTTAGTATTGAATTACTCGACAATTACAAGCACGAACTGATGAGTTCACTTGTCACTCAGATTTTTCTCCCAAAATTCCAGAAAAAGCAAAAATATCCCTCTTTATGAAGCCCTGGGTCCTTCATTTATAGTACCCAGGGGTTGTTACATGACCAGTAATACTGGGATCGTGGTGTTGCACACGATTATCAGGTAGTGGAGATACATGTCCACCTTCCCATGATTATGAGATTGTGGGTCTTCCCGTTGTCTTCTCTGGATCGTGGTTGATAATGCACGATAGAAACCTCTGGGAAGATGTTAAGTCTCTGTTGGTATATGAGACTTAGGTGCTAGGCCCAACGACCAAAGCTTAGATGCTGGACTTGTGGCCTTCTAAATGCTGGACCTGTTGATCCTCGAGGTGCTAGGCCTGTTGATCTTCGGGGTGCTAGGCCTACTGATCCCAGTTTGAACGAGAGTGATTATTTCTCAGTGAAGTGTACTTGGGGATTTAGGTCGACCGCCCCATGAAAGATAGGGTGGGCTGACCACCCAGGTGGCTCTTGGGCCTGCTTAGGCCGACCACCCTAGGGGTTGAGGTCAGGCCAACCGCCCCTAGGGGTCCTTGGGCAGATTGGGGTCGACCACCCTAGGGGTTGGGGTTAAGCCGACCACCCCTAGGGGCCTTGTGCATGCTGGGGCCGACCACCCCCGAGGTAAGGGATCAGACCGACTACTCCTAGGCCCTTGGGCCTGCTTAGGCTGACCACCCCTAGGGGTAGGGGTCAGGCCAACCACCCCTAGGGGGTTTAGGCTTGCTCGACTTTCCTAGGTCCTGGACCTATCTTTTTTGCCTGTCGGTCTTGTCATTTTTCCCTGATTTGTGATGTCACGTGTCACATTCTCATTCGCCACGTCATCCTCATATTTTTTAGGGATAACATTTTTCCCCCAAGTTTATTGCAATGTTTTCAACATTACAATAAACTTGATCCTGGCCCGAGAAACATACCGTAGCAGTACTTAAATAGTCAAGTCCCTCGGGACATTACAGTACTTTTTTAACTATCAATACTTTGCTCGGTACGAATTTTTCAGGAACAATTAGTAATTCCTAAAAATAATTAGGTTTTTCAAGGAAAATTAATTTCCTAAAAATCTAAGATATTTTTCAAGGAAATTTGAAATCCTAAAAATATAACATATTTTTTCAAGGAGTTTTAAAGTCCTAAAAATATAATATATATTTTTCAAGGATATTAATTCCTAAAAATATAGACATTTTTAAAGGAATTTTAAATTCCTAAAAATATAGATTTTTTTCAAGGAATTTAAATTTAATCATATTAGATATTTTTCAAGGAGATTTGAATTCCTAAAAATTTCTTGTCTGCCTGAGAGGTTATAAGTAGATCCTCTCTCTCATTCCTGCTCCATGCGCCACTTTCAAACAGATCCAAGTTTGATTTCTCCAGTTCCTTCTCAAAATCAAATCTTTGGTAAGTACTTTCTTCTAATCCTCATATCATTTAATTTAAATGTGCTTAGATTTATAAGAAACTCTTTGCATTTTTGAGGAATTTTCATCTGAAACTTCTTGTTTTATTGTACCCTGATCCAAAATAATTGACTTACTTGAATCAATATTTCTCTATAAAATTCCTTAGTCTAGGCGATTTCCAGGGTTATAAACCCCATACTATACGATTTCCAGGGTTGCAGGACCCTAGGCCGACCACTCACTAGTCCTGGAAATTTCTGGGACTCCAAACCCTAGTGCCTGCGATTTCCAAGGATAGGATCAGTTTTAGGCCGAGCACCTCCATGGCACCCAAACATGGGCCGAATACCTCCTGGCTTCTCCTTGTGTGATTTCCAGGCCTAGAATTAGGGCTAGGCCGAGCACCTCCAGGATTCCCAATCTTTGCCGTAGGCGATTCTCGGGCTTAGAATTAGGGCTAGGCCGACCACCCATAGAGCTTCATGGGCCAAGTGCTCCCCTTCCTTCCCTTAGGCGATTTCCAAGCCTAGAATTAGGGTTAGGGCGACTGCCTTAGGGGTTTATGGGCCGAGTACCTCTTGCCTTAGGTGATTTTCTGGGACTCAGGGTGGTCGGCCCAAGCATAAGTTGACCACCTGGGATCCTAAAAATAATTTTTTCACCTCAGCTGATTTCCTTGGGGTGGTCGGCTTATGCTTAGGCTCACTGGGTCGGCCCCTATATAGAATCTTGCTCCTGATTTCTTCATTTTTACTCTTTAGTTCATGAACATGCCCCCAGCTGTTGACTTCATTATGCTCATTTACTAACTTTGTTCTTTATTTTTCTTCTGTTGCAGATGTCCAGCTCTCTTCATCAGACAAGTCAGTAAGTGAGCGCACTCCCCAGGAGTTCTTGGAAAGGTTGAAAAGGATTCTCCCTCGTTCTGCTTTATACTTATTCAGTGAGGAAGATTTCTTAAAGAGGTAATGTCCAATGGCGAGAGTGAAACAGACAACTCGGCGACCCTCTGAAGATGATCCTCAGATTGTCAAGCATATCATTCAGGGCTCCTCGCTGAGCTCTTCTCAGATTACTTCTTAGCACAGTACGCCCCGCGGCTCCCAAGGCACACCTCAGCAGAGTCATTCTTCTCAGCGGGAAAGGTCAGGTCAGCGAGAACCATTGCAACGCCCTTCGCATCGAGATACTAGTCGGGTTCCCCATCAATCTTTTTCTCTGCAAGACTATACCAAGGGCTCTCGTCACCATACTACTCATCCTCAGGAGCGTCCCATTCACAGATTCCGTCCTAAGGCGGTCTGCCCTCCTTCCAAGAGCAAGACAGTCTCGCCAACTAAGCAACAGAAGAAGAGACGACAAAAGGAGCTCCATTTATCAGATTCTGGGGCCACCCTAGCTAGTGAGATTATATGGAAACTAATTGAGAAGCCTCGCCCTACTAATTATGAGGTTGTTTGGTTCAAGGGGGCGACCTCTAACATGACTGAAAAGAAGGTAAAGAACTTGAGGAAGACCTTTGACCTCTCCGGGGTGTCCATCATTATCCCTAATCCAGATGACAGAGTTAAGGACCCCCATCTGGGTATATGTGCTTGGACACGTTCTGCCATTAGGTCTGGGGCCCTACTTCTTCTTCATCCATACTTCCGAAGTATAGCAGACTATTTTGGTATTAGTCCTTCTCAACTGGCTCCTAATGCGATCTTGGCCTTGTCTGCATTGTACATCATCTATCACCGTAGAAAATGGGCCGCCTCAGTGCCTCATGAGAACCACTATCTGTTTGACCTGAAGACAAACCCCTCTCAGCGCAACTCGAGGTATTTCCACTTCCACCATTATATGAGCGAGGGTACCAACACCTTCTAGGAAGAGATCTCTAGAAATAGCAAGGCATTTAGATATGCCCATATCTATTTCTTTACTAAGGACGCAGAGGCCAACTACTCCAAGTTTAAGCACATTGGGTCCTTTTATAGACCACTCCCAACCCAGGATATGACAGTTAGGGCCAAGGCACTGATTTCCATGACCTCTGAGGAGAAGAATGTCAAAACCCTCGTTACTCCAGAGAACCTTAGGAAGGTGGGGTTGTTTCCTCCTACCATATTAGATGTTCTGGATGACAATGGTTTTGAGCCTGTGGTATCCATAGACTCCCCAGGACCCATTCATGTCGAGAAGGTACCCTCTTCGCCGGTGCTAGCTGGACATAAGGGTGATGAGGTGGGTGCATCTGCTGCGTACTCGTTGCTTGCTTCAGACGACTTTGATGAGGCTACGTTCGAACTAGAATCACATTAAGAAGGTTCGACCCTTTATCGCTTTTATTTTATGATTCATCTGTACTTAATATCCTTCTAACAATTGATCTTCTTTTGCAGGCTCAAACATGTTTGATTTTGTTCATACCCAGCGGAGGTCGATTCCCACCGAGGCCAGACGTTCTATTCGAGTGGCAAAAAGGGCCTGGGTTGAAGCTAAGTCGGTCATGGAGGTTCCTCTTGAGGTGTCTCCTCCGACTCCTTTGGCGTCTAGTCCCATTCTTTTGACGTCTAGCCCTGTCGCAGAGGAAGAGCCATCTTTGTCTACACCAGTCCCTCATATTTTCACTGATGCATGTGCTTCTTATTCTGCACCTGCTCCTTTATCTGAGCCACATCAGTCTACTATATGGAACCTAAGCACCCTTATGGACCAAGCATCGCATCTGGAGCAAACAACATCAGTCTTTAATGGGATCAAGAATGAGGACCTGAACACCATTCTCACGAAGTCACTCTTATACATCCAGAGTGCGAGTCCTTTACAGTTCCCTTCTTGTCTATTTAGCTTGTGTTCTGACGTTTATCTAGCACTTGTATGTTCTTTGCAGGCGTTGATGTTGGTCTCTCATGTCTGTGATAGGTCTGTAGAGTGTACTTCTACGCTTTCCAACCTTTGTTCTGAGCTTGCAGCTGTCCACCAAGAGGTACTAGACCTTAGGTGCATTCTTGGCTCTAGGGATGCTGACATTGCCTCAAAGGATGAAGAGATCAACACCCTCCGTAGTACCGTGGAGCTCAAACAGAAGGAAGTGACTGAATTGACTCTCAAGATAACCCAGATGGAGGGGGAACTTGCCAATCAGCTCCAATAGTCTGAAGCTGAGAAAGAGAAGCTGATTGCCGACATGGACCAATTACGGAAGGATTCTTTTGTCGAGAAGGAGCAAGAGGTCAAAGCTACTCCGGACAAGGCTCGAGAGGAGTATTCAGAGACAGCCTTCTCTTGCTTCTACTTGATCTGGAAGTCCAACATAGATCTGAACTTAAATTTCCTTCCTGAGAAGACGCGAGCGAAGGAGATTAGGAAGTGTTTGGCTCGTGAGGCTGCCGAGGCTTAGGGTAGTCTTTCAGATGATACTCCTCGCCCTAGTTAGTCTTCTTGGTCATTTATTCTGTTTTTCCTCTCATGCCATTGGTGGGGCACCTTGTACTTGACAGTTTTTACATATGATATTTTATGCCCTTATGCTTTTTTGTTATGAGTACTCAGTGTATTGATTGAAATTTTTTATTTCCAATGCTTACTAAGTATATCAACTCACAACCCTCATTGGTTCAGGTATCAGTATAGTCTGAACACATGTATTTTACGTGCCATACTAACCTTACTCCTATATGTTTTTCATGCTAACAACCATGGTAATGTGAGTAGTACGATACTTCACCAAGTACCATGAACAAAACTGTCAGGTCGACCACCCCATGGGTGATAGGCCGACCACCCTATAGGGTTGATGGACTAGCCGACCACCCCATAAGGGACATGGCTAGGAATCTCCCTACCAATGCCTTTTTTGTTTTTTGTTTTTTGCACTTTCAGAACATATGTTGAACAAATGTCCTAGAAAAAATTGAGCTTGCTTAGTGCTTAAGGTCACGCCCTCATTGCTCTCGTGTATACCCCGATCGATATGTTCTATATGCCCCCCAAGTAATCATGGGTTTAAAATCCTTGGTCACTTGCTACTTGACCATGCCTCGCTTCGAGCATTTAGACACATTGTACTATCCTTTTCACCCAATGATGCAAGCAGCAAATGCTTGTCCCTCATTGGTAGTCGAGTGATGGTTTCATACTCAGTAGTAATGATAGCTATACATAGATACAGATTGTGTAGCAAGTGTCGATCATGATCTACGTAATCTCTCGTGGACTCGTTATAATGATTGAAGACAGAAATGTTTAAGTTGGACCAACTGGGTCTAGATGGGCTAATCGAGCTTGTAACGAGTCTTAGATCAAATTATCGATCGGTCCCTCAAGGACCAAATCCGATTATGATCCGATAATGGCGACTGGTTCTAGGATCAGTCTCTTGTTTTTTGATCGTATGGGCCGATAGGTTCCTCAAGAACCAGGATCGAACGTGATAAAAAAAGTTGGCGATGAGGTCCTCGGACCAGTCTCTCATTTGGATCTCATGGGTCGATAGGCTCCTCAAGAACCAAGATCGAACATGATCCATTAATTTGGCGACAAGGTCCTATGACCTGTCTCTTTTGTTGATCGTGTGGGTCGATAGGTTCCTCAAGAACCAGGATCGAACATGATCAAATAGTTGGGCAATAAGGTCCTAGGACCTGTCTCTCGTGTGGATCGTATGGGTCGATAGGCTCCTCAAGAACCAAGATCGAACATGATCCATAATTTGGCGACAAGGTCCCAGTACCTGTCTGTTTTGTTGATCATGTGGGTCGATAGGCTCCTCAAGAACCAGGATCGAACATGATCAAATAGTTTGGCGACAAGGTCCTAGGACCTATCTCTCGTGTGGATCGTATGGGTCGATAGGCTCCTCAAGAACCAAGATCGAACATGATCCATAATTTGGCGACAAGGTCCTCGAACCAGTCTCTTTTTTGGATCTTATGGGTCGATATGTCCCTTAAGGACCAAAATCAAACATGATTTGATGGGGTTGACATGTCCAAAGGACGAGTCCTTAGTTGAATGAAATTTAAAGAACTAAGAGAAACTTTAGAAATTAAATTCATTCATTGAAGCACAATGGCTGTTACATTGATTATTCGAAAATAATACATTTGCCTCCTACTCGGTTATGCTTCTTTCCGCCAAGGATTCGATGGGAATGAAATTCAGGGTGTCCACATCTTTGGCACTAGCAAGCTTGGCTAAAGCATCAGCATTGGCATTCTGCTCCATTGGGACTTGTGTAATCGAGTATCTCTTGAATTGTGTCAACAAGTCCTTCGTCTTGTTCAGTTAATATACCATCCTAAGTCCCTTGGCTTGATACTCCTCTTGTACCTAGTACACCACTAGCTGGGAATCGCTGAATATCTCCAGGGACTATGCATTTACATCTCGAGACAAGCTTAATCCTGCTAATAATGTCTCGTACTCAGCCTTGTTGTTTGAAGCGTTGAATCAAAATCTGAGAGTGCAATGGATTCGATGATTCTTCAGAGTGATCAGTATGATTCCTGCGCCTGAGTTGTGTTCATTGGATGCTCCGTCAACATATAGCTTCCATACAGGAGTATCTCCTTCCTTCTCGGTATCTCCATTCTCCAATTGATAGGAAGGGTCTTCAAGGTTGGTACCTTTGACTATGAAATCTGCCAATGCTTGTCCTTTTATCACTGTCCTCGAATGATAAGTGATATCAAATTGTCCCAGTTCCACTACCCACTTGAGTAATCATCCCGAGGCCTCTAGTTTTTCAAGAACCTGTCTCAGCGGTTGATCGATTAGGACTCGGATCGAATGAGCTTGGAAATATGGACGCAGCTTTTGAGAGGGGATTACTAAAAAGTAGGCTCGTTTTTCAAGAGGGGGATACCTAGACTCCACACCTACTAGCCTTTTACTGATATAGTATACAGGGTGATGTACCTGTTCTCTTCCTTTATCAAAGTAGCACTGATTGCATGCTCAGTGATTTCCAAATAGATGAAAAGTACTTCTCTATAAATTGGCTTCGCTAGGATGGGAGGTTGGGCAAGGTGTTCCTTTAGGGGTTGGAAAGCCTCCTCACACTCCTTGGTCCATTGGATCTTCTTGCTACCCCTCAGTAAGTTAAAGAAAGGGACACACTTGTCAGTAGACTTTGATATGAACCTACTGAGGGCAGCTACTCTCCCGGTTAAGCTTTGCACTTCTTTGATTGTGGTAGGTGACTTCATGTCGATCAATGCTTTGATCTTCTCGGGGTTAGCCTCGATTCCACGTGAATTGACTCTGTATCCGAGAAACTTACCAGAACCAACTCCAAACGAGCACTTTAGAGGGTTTAGCTTCATGCTATACTTTCTAAGTATTGCAAAGCATTCCTCCAAGTCTTGAACATGCCCTCCAGCTTCTTTGAACTTGACCAACATGTCATCAACGTATACCTCCATATTTTTGCCGATCAAGTCTCGGAACATGCCATTCACTAAACGCTAGTAGGTGGGTCCTGTGTTCTTCAAGCCGAATGGCATCACCTCATAACAGTAAAATCCCTTGTCTGTCCGGAAGCTGGTATGTTCCTCATTGGGAGGGTGCAGACTTATTTTATTATACCCAGAATACGTATCCATGATTGAGAGTATTTCATGTCCTATCGTTGCATCGACCAGTTGGTCTATTCTGGGTAGTGGGAAGCAATCTTTGGGGCAAGCCTTGTTAAGATCTGTGAAGTCCACGCATGTTCTCCACTTCCCGTTTGGTTTTGGGACCAACACGAGGTTTGATACCCAATCAGGGTAGTAGGCCTCCCTTATAAAATTGTTTTCCTTGAGCCGCTCGACCTCCTCCTTCAAGGTTTGAGATCGGCATTTGTCAAGCAGTCTCCTTTTTTGTTGCACTGGTGAGTAGTTCTTGTCTATATTGAGGACATGACTTATTACGAATGGAGAAATTCCAACCATGTCCTTATGTGACCAGGCAAAGATGTCCTGATTTTTCTTCAAGAATTCCACCATTCGTGCTTTAATTTTCACCTTTAACTCCTTCCCGACTTTGATTACTCTAGTCGGGTCCTCCTCATCTAGTAGGATTTCGTCAAGATCTTCGACTGGTCCTACCCCCATGATGTCTTCCCCAAAGCGAGGATCAATGTTGTTTCCCTCGCTTTGGGAAACTTGGTATAACAAAAAACCTTCATTAAAAGGATCCCCCAGGTCCAGTGGTGGACTCCTCTGCCTTCGAAATTCTGGATTCCTGATTGGGGTCTCGGTCTAGCCTCAGTACCTCGAGAGTTTTCCTGATCAGAGAAAAAACTCTATCTCATCCTTCAGTTGTTTGCACTCGTTTGTGTCGTGCCCATAATCATTATGGAAACGACAAAACCTATTCTTGTCCTTCTTTCCTTCTGAATGCAACGGTGGTGGCTTTTGGTATGGTACCTCCTGGTATGTTGCATGGTAAATCTCTACCCTTGATGTTGTCAGGATGGTATAATTGGTGAACCTGGGCTGGTAGGGTTGATGCTTAGCTTGTTTGTCGGCCGGTGCTGACTTAGCTTTCTTCTCTCCATCCTGCTCGGCCCCTGAGGTATTCCTTTTCTTATCGTTGTCCCCAATGCCGCTTTGAGGGTTTGCGCCGTTCTTATATGCCTTAACAGTGGTCGGATGATTTATTCCTTTTTCTTCTTTCATGATAGCGTCATCTAGCTTCATGTATTTGTCGGCTCGGTCCAGGAACTCTTGCAAGGTGTTGATAGGGTTCCTGTGTATACAATCCCACAAGGGACTACGATAAATTATTCTCGTTAATATGGCAATGAACTTCCCTTCATCTCCTACCGTGGTTGCTCGGTTCGCCTCTCTCATGAATCTTTGAATGTATTCTTTCAGGGATTCATCTTTCCCTTGCTTGATGTCAGCTAACTGATTGGCATAAACCAGTTGAATCCGCCCGGCACTAAAGACCTTGCAGAATTCCTTCCTGAACTGCTCCAGGAAGTGATGGATCCATGTTTGAACTTCCAATACCATTCCTGAACTAAGTCAGAGAGAGTGGTAGGGAATACCCTGCACCTATAATCATGCTCCACACCGAGTAAATCCATCTGATCCTTGAACTTCCCAATGTGTTGTACGCGATCCTCTTTCCCAATGTATGTAGGAAGTTTCAGGGTCTTGTATTTCGGTGGTGGTTGGGCAGCTTGGATCTTGGCACTGAAAGGACTCCCACTTCTATGAGCCAACTCGATATCTGAAGGTTTCTTTGTTAGACCCTGAACAGCCATAACGAGTGCATCTATTTGAGCATGTACTGCTGGTGGGATCGCTGCTCCAGGTGGGGTAGAGGTCCCTGGTACCCCCTCCTGAGTGTTAGTCCTCCTATTGATGACCTCCCTCAAATCCTGAGGTTGCACATCTTTCCCCAGCCTATCGAACACGGTACTTGTGTTATTCATCGGTTCTATTCCCTTGCAAGACTGAGGGTGTAGGGGTGGTAGGTCTGCCTTGCCCCTGTCGGTGCAACCCTGCCCCCGAGCCTCTCTTCCTCCATGACTTTGAGACTTTGAGTGGCCATTTCTATTCCTGTCACGCCTTTCAGATGTTTGACCCTCATCTCCTGTACTGTTTCGTCGGTCCCCTTGGGAGGGGACCTTCGAGTATGTAATACTCCTACTCCAAGATGGAGTGTTATTCTTCTTAGTCATGGAGGAGGCAGTCTTGGACTGTGCCTCTTCATCCTGTCTCTGGGAAAGTGTTTATGAGAGTGTCCTTGGGGTCCTACTCCTCCCCTGGGACTCTCTATTACTGTTGTATCATATTCCTGCTACTTTGGCTTGAGCCTCCCTCACCACCTGAGCAGCAGCTTCTTCGTTAGCTCGGGCTAACTGAGTAGCCGCCTCAAAGGCCATAGCGGCCTCCTGGTGGTTTCGGTCAGCCTCCTGCTCCCTCTGGATCATCCTCTGAACCTGCTCATCGATCTCTTATCGTTGTCGTTCCATAGTCGCCTTCTGAAGGGAGATTTCTGCAACAAAGGCCTCCTGCCTCGCCATAAATTGTGCCATCTCCTCCTGGTGAGCGTCCTATGGATCTTCAGCATCAGGTTGATCTCCAACCTCCACCTGAGGTTCATTAACGGGATCTATGGGATCCTGGGTGATGGAATCCCTGGGAGCAATCTTCTTGGTCTGACTGGAATTTGGAGGCATCGTAAAAATGATGAAAATGTGTTTCTGGATTTCGTACTCTCAATGAAAGCCCCAAAATTTTGACCTGTGAAATTGGCCAATGGTTGTATGTGCAGTATACGACACCTGATATCGCCCAATAAACTCGTAAGCGATCGCAGTAGTAATCGGGCTATGTCATATCCATAGAGAGGTAAAATACAAGTAAAAAGAAAGATTAGTATATTAGAAATAATAAACTTTGAAATAATGTAACTTTGAAAAAGAATATATTTTTTAAACACTAAATAAACAAAATTAAGGAATTAGAATCAGAAAGAAAATATGGAAGGCATAAGTTTCATTCATGCAAACATATATATATTTTAATAAAATTGATTCATTCTACTCAACTATAATTCTACATCATTAATTAAAGTTGGAAAATATATATAATAAAACTCACCTTAAAATATGTTCTTAATTAAATTATACTAACTTCTAATTTTAAAAACATATCATATTATATACCTTAGAGCGACAAAATACCAATGGCAGAATGCAGTAAAAAGCATATAATATAACAAATATCCTAAATTAAATCAAGAGCCTAAATTACATAAGAAGAGCAAGACTAGACTTATGTAAAATACACAAATAAATTTAGAAGAAAATAAATTTAATTGTAACAATGATATAGAAATGAAGAATAAAATAAAGAATCAATACATTAAAACTATAATGTAAAACATGAACTTCACTCTAGCCTTTCCACAAGAGAATTTAGCATAAAATAGACATTTTTTCACTCAAAGAAATGAAAGAAAAATAAGGAAAAAATGTTTTTCTCTCTAACTATACTCTCCACACTTAATTCCACAATCTGATAATTTTTTCCTACATTTGGCTCTCTATTTATAGTGGAAATAGGAGCCAAAATATGTAAAATCATGTACAAAATAGTGGGAAAGTGGCTACAAAAACTGATGGAAGTGGGGCAAGTGGTGTTGGGCCGTGGGGGACAACTGGGCGACGTGGCAGCAGTTGGTTGGCTCAGCAGGCGGCATGGCAGGCGCGTGGGAGACAGCTGCCAGGCGAGTGGTACAGGTGGCGTCTCTTGGTTGGCTCGGCTGGGAGGCGTGGCAGGTTTGGCAGGCACATGTCAGGAGGCTTCAGGCGGCTCCGGCTCGACTCGGCTCCGTCAGGTGCTGGCAGTTGAAGGCTTTGGACCTAGGCTCGGCCTGGGCTTATTTGGGCCATTTCATCTTCAAAAATGTCATTTTTTCATGATTCCTTCAATTTTAATTCTTTCTTTTTCTTTGTGTCAAAATACATTTTATTTCCTAAAAATTAAACACAAATTAAATTAAAATTAATATTTTCAAATATAAAATATATGACAATAAATCCATGAAAATATTAATTAAAACTTAATTAATTTTAAACTTTAATGCTAATAAAATGATACTTTTGAACACTAATCACAACCCCCAACCAGCTTATTGCTAGTCTCTAGTAATTCAAGCGAAATAATAAATGTCAACATGATATATTTCAGGTCAAAAATTATAAAAGAACTTAAGTAATAACACAAAATATTAGTAACAAGTCAACAAGAGTTATCAAAATTACTTTGAATAAATCTAGAGTTATGAGTGTGTGCACCAAACTTTGAACCTTCTTACCGCAAACCATAGCACATAAAGCCTTCGAAATTATGCCAAGTAAAAGTCTCAACTCCATTAACCTCTCATGTAATTGAAAATATTTAAAGTTAAGGGTTTCGCTCATGGAGGTGGAAATAAAGAAGTAAGCACTCATCAAATGGATATAGATTTAGGAAAAACTTTTAAATAATCATTGAAATGAAGATAGGAAATAATTTATTTGGACAACCACCATAAAGAGTACCACAAAACCAGTTTTTCGGGAATTCTAACTTAAATAGACAATATTTACATTTATTCTAAGAGCCATATAATAAAACATGAAATTAATAAACACACTTTTGTTTTACACAAGAGACAACATAATTGAAAATGATAGAACTATTGCTCTTGTATTTTTCTTTTTTTTTCTATTTTTTTTCTTCTTTTTCTTTTTCTTTTTCTTCTTTTTTTTTCATCTCTTTTTTTTTCATGAAGAACATAATAAAAGGCTCTCTAATAAGATTTGTCTATATAAAATATTATCCCTAAAACATCATCCATTCATACCACAATACCTTGCCCAAATAATTATAACTATTTCTAAGAATCAATAAAAAAATTTAAGTTGTTTTCTCAAGTCTCACCTCTCACAGAAAATAATGAATTCTTAAACATGGAAAAATTCTAAGCAAATATGTGCTAACAACCATCTTACCACAACATTTGGCATGTGCATTAGGTAACTCTAGAGAAACTCTTAGTAATATAGATAACAAAAATTGACTCAAAAGTAACATTTTGCAAGAATAAATAAGTAATTTTAAAAAAAATTGACCGTGAAAATATTAATATGACAAAAATCAACATGAACATGCATGAATATGCTCACCACACCCAACCAAAATCCGACAGTGTCCTCAATGTCTCAAAATATAATAAATGTAAAAGAGCAGGGAAAGAGAACACCTTTACAGTGAGCGTCGAGTGATAGAGCGAATATTGATTCTCGAAAACATGAAAAATTGAAAACAAAAAATGATAACAAATAAAATAAAATGACAAAAGGGAAATAAACAGAAAACAAACCTATGTACAAACAATTTGGAACACTACTCATACTTGGTAAACCGGTTCCATGAGAGCGACTTCTTCAGGCTGGGTCACCCTCTCTATGTAGTGTTTCAGTCGTTGGCCATTTACTTTGAATTCTCTCCCATCAGTTGGGTCTATGACCAAAACAGCCGTTTGGAAAGATGGTTTTCACAACATATGGGCCAGTCCACCTTGATCTCAGCTTTCTAGGGTGGAGATGCAAACAAGAGTCATAAAGATGCACTCGTTGGTTTGGCTCAAATTCTTTTCTTAGGATCTGCCTGTCATGGGCCGCTTTCATTTTAGCCTTGTAGATCCTAGAATTTTCATAAGCATCGTTCCTTAACTCCTCAATTTCTGTCAATTGAAGCTTATGATTGAATCCTGCTGCCTTGAGATCAAAATTCAGGGTTTTATCTGCCTAATAAACGTTGTGTTCTAGCTCAACATGAAGGTGGCAAGCTTTACCATAGACTAGCCTATAAGGAGACATACCAAGCTGAGTTTTGTAAGCAGTGCGGTATGCCCAGAGAGCATCGAGAAGTCGTGAGGACCAATCTTTGCGGTCAGGATTAACTGTCTTTTCTAAGATTTGCTTAATTTCTCGGTTGGCTAACTCAACTTGGCCATTTTTCTGTGGGTGATAAGGCAATGCAACCTTATGAATTACACCATACTTTTGCATTAAGGTCTCGAAAGAATAGTTGCAAAAATGGGTGCCTTGATCACTTATGATAGCTTGTGGTGTGCCAAACCTAGATAACACATTTTCCTTTAAGAATTTCACAACAGTTGTGTTATCATTATTTCGACAAGGCACAACTTCCACCCATTTTGAGACATATTCTATGGCAAGGAGAATGTAAAGGTAGCCAGAAGAAGGTGGAAATGGTCCCATAAAGTCTATCCTCCAACAATTGAATATTTCTATTGCAAGAATTGGGTTTAATGGCATCATATGTCGCCGGGACAGAGCACCTAATTTATGACACCTTTCACATGATCGACAGAAATTGTTAGTGTCTTTGAACAAAGTGGGCCAATAAAAACCACACTGTAAGATTATTGCAGTAGTCTTTTTCATAGAAAAATGACCACCACAAGCTTCATTATGACAAAAGTTCAGGACACTAAAAATTTCATCATCTGGAATGCAACGTCTCATAATTTTGTCTGGGCAATACTTGAAAAGATATGGATCATCCCAATAGAAGTTACAAACCTCGACCAAAAATTTACGTTTATCTTGTGCACTCCATGCAGCTAGAAGTTCGCCAGCCACTAAGTAATTAACAAAATGAGTGTACCATGGCAACTTAGTAATTGCGAAGAGATGTTCATCAAGGAAGTCATCTCAAATGGCTGAGCCATCAGCCGAATCAGAAAATTCAAGACGCGATAAGTGGTCCACTACCACGTTTTCAACTCCTTTCTTGTCCTTTATGGTTAGATAAAATTCCTATAACAGAAGGATCCACATAATTAAACGCGCCTTAGCATCCTTTTTGGAGAGGAGGTATTTTAAGGTGGAATGGTTCGTAAAGACTGTGATAGGTGAACCAATCAGGTAGGAACGAAACTTGTCAAGTGTGAATACTACAGCAAGTAACTCTTTTTCGGTAGTAGAATAGTTCATCTAAGCACTGTTAAGAGTTCTACTTGCATAATAGACAACGAAGGGCTTCCCTTCCCTTATTTGACCTAAGACTACCCCTATAGCATAATTTCTAGCATCACACATGACTTCGAATGATAAGTTCCAATCTGGTGGCTGAATGATAGGGGCGGAAGTGAGTTTTGCAACGAGCGTTCGGAAAGATTCCTCACACTCAGGTGTCCAACTGAACACAACATCCTTTGCTAGGAAATTTGACAAAGGGTGAGCAATTGTCGAGAAATTTTGTATGAACCTCCTATAGAATCATACATGCCCAAGAAAAGATCGAATGTCTTTAACAGCCTTGGGGTGGGTAGCTTTGATATGAGATCAATCTTTGATTGATCAACCTCAATTCCTCGTTCCGACATGACATGCCCCAAGACTATGCCTGATGGCACCATGAAATGATAATTTTCCCAGTTGAGTACCAAGCCTTTCTCTTTGCAACGTTTAAGCACATACTCTAAATTGAGAAGGCTTGATTCAAAGGAATCTTCAAAGACTGTCAAATCATCCATGAATACTTCCATACATTTCTCGATCATATAACTAAATATGCTCTTCATGCATCGCTGGAAAGTGGCTGAAGCATTGCACAGGCCAAATGGCATACGCTGGAAGGCAAAAGTACCAAAAGGACAAGTGAATGTGGTCTTATCATGTTCTTCTAAGGCAATCTCTATTTGGTAATACCATGAATAGCCATCGAGAAAACTATAGAAAGGATGACCTGCCACACGTTCCCATATTTGATCGATGAATGGAAGTAGAAAATGGTCTTTCCGGGTGGCTCCATTTAATTTTCTATAATCAATGCACATGCGCCACCCAGTTGTGACCTTCGTAGGCACAAGTTCCCCTTTTTCATTTTGTACCACTGTTACCCCTGATTTCTTGGGAACAATTTGAGTTGGGCTAACCCATTTACTATCAGCAACAGGATAGATTATTCTAGAATCAAGAAGTTTCAAGACTTCAGTCTTAACTGCTTCCTTCATCATTGGGTTCAATCTTCTTTTAGGGTCACGACGGGGTTTAGCCCTGTCTTCCAATTGAATGTGATGGGAGCAAATTAAAGGACTAATACATTTGATGTCAGCTATCGTCCATCCTAATGCATCTCTTTATTCTTGCAACACATTGATGAGTTGGCGCTCTTGTGTGGCATTGATCTTGGAAGATATTATGACAGGAAAAGTGTTGTCAGCTCCCAAGAAAACATGCTTAAGACCCTCAAGAAGTTGGGCCAACTTTGTTTGAGGAGCTTTTTCAATGGAGGGTTTTGGTGTTTCTCGATCTTGAGGGAGTTCCTCAAAGATTGGATTCCAAAACATGGTTCTTCTAGCCTGTGAGTGTTTGAAGATTTCAGGGTTTATTTTAGACTCATCGGACTCAGAACTTTCTGAAATTCGGAAGAGGTGATTAAAATGATTAGATGTGTATTTAGCTTCGACCTCTTCCGAAATAAGTGTATCAATCAGATATGATTGGAAACACTCATCATTATCGGGTGGTTGTTTGCCCATGTGGAAAATATTCACTTCTATAGTCATGTTCCCGAAAGAGATTTTCATGAGACCATTCCTACAGTTAATGAGTGCATTTGTTGTTGCGAGGAAAGGTCTACCGAGAATGATGGGAATTTTGGACTCTATACTCACTGCAGATTGAGTGTCCAAGATGAGAAAATCAACAGAGTAATAGAATTTTCAATTTGAATTAGAACGTCTTCTACTATTCCCCGAGGTTTCTTAACTGATCGATCAGCCAGTTTTATCACCACAGATGTGGGCTTGATTTCTCCTAGACCTAATTGCAAGTATATTGAATATGGCATGAGATTTACACGTGCTCCTAAGTCTAGAAGGGCTTGACCAGGTTCCTGTTCCCCAATTTGGCATGAGATGGTGGGACAACCAGGATCTTTGTACTTAGGTGGTGTCTTGCAGTCAATTACCGCGCTAGCTTGTTTTGCCAAGAATGCATTTTTCTTGACATGGTGCACAAATCCTTGATAACCTTGGCATAAGCCGGCACTTGTTTGATCACATGCAACAATGGCAAGTTGATCTTCACTTGTGTTAAAAGGTCTAGGATTTCACCATGATTTTCCAGTACCTTTCCAGTGGATGTCAAAGCTTGAGGAAAGGGTGCCTTTACTGGAATGCTTATTAGCATATCATCATCTGGAGCGGGCATTGATGTACTCGTTGTCTTAGTTAACGGTGAAACCGTACTTCGACCACTTCGAGTAGAGATGGCATTAACATCTTTGAAATTTGTATCTGGAGATGAGGAGGTTTGTGCCATGTGTTGCCCTTTTTGATGGATTAGAGGTTGAGCGGGAAGTCTACCATGCTCTTAAATTGCCAAAGCAGTGTTTAACTTTGTCATTTGGATTTTTATATCTTTCATTTCCTCTACCATTTGTGTGAAACAAGATTTGAGCTTTTGATTTGAGGCTATTTGTGTTTGCGCAAGCATTTGCAAAGTATTCTCAAGAGAATTACTTGACTGCATGTTATTTTTAGGAGCAATGTATACTTTTGGCGGTTGTTGCTGCTTAGGCCTCCATTGGCTCCCAGATGCTTGGTTTGAATCCTTCCAGGTGAAATTTGGATGGTTGCGCCAACCGTGATTGTAAGTGTTTCAGAAAGGGTTATAAGGCTTCTTGTAATCCCCTAAAGCATTGCGTTGTTCCTCATTTCCTCCTTTTAACTCACCAAGAGTTGGGCACTCTTACGGTTGATGTTCCGCCCCTCCACAGATGAAGCATGGATCTCGTGTCTCTACCTTTATAGTTGTGTGGATTCCTCTACTTTCTTGAGATTTGAAAGCATCAAATTGTTGTCTCAATGATTCAATTTGGCTTTTGAGGTTGTCATCTTCCCTCAATTGGTAGATTCCAGTTGATCGTGGCTTGTCCATAGGACTCGGTCCATTTCATGTGTAGGACTTTTCAGCGAGATCGTCGAGGTACTCAAACGCTTCATCAGGATCTTTTTGAAGGAATTCGCCATTGCACATCATTTGTATGAATTGTCTTTGTCCGGTTGTGAGACCGTCATAGGAATAGCTTATCAGACGCAGCTTTCGTATCCATTATATGGGCATTGATTTATCAAATCTCTAAACCTCTCCCAGACCTGATGGAATGTTTCATGGTCTTTCTGAGTGAAGGTAGAGATTTTCCTCTCAAGGCTGCTAGTCTTATGGGGCAGAAAATATTTGGCAACAGATGTTTTTGTCATTTCGTCCCATGTTCCGATAAATCTAGGCCTTAAGGAATACAACCAGCTTTTTGCTTTGTCTTTGAGAGAGAAAGGAAAATTTTTCAATCTCACAATGTTGGTGACATCAGCTCGATTGTTGAATGTAGCCACCACCTCTTCGAATTCCCGTATATGCACGTACGGACTCTCATTTTCCAACCCATGGAAGGTTGGTAATAGGTTAATCATGCTGAGTTTTAAATCAAAATTTGACATATTGTTGGGATACATTATGCATGAAGGAGTGGCTATACGCGTAGGATGTAAATAATCATGTAGCGTTCTTGGTTGGACTTCATCTTGATGAGCCATCGTGGGTGGTTCAGGAAGTCTCGGTGAATCGGGTGAATCTAAACGAATGGAAGAAAACGACGAACTAGGAGAGTTTTCTAAAGCTTCTACTTGTTGTCTCACGAATCTCCCTAGTGCGTCTCTATTTCATGGCATAAATTTTTGTTATTATTAATTTTTTTGTAAGTATTATAAGCGCAAGTGTGTAATAGTGTAATAAGTATACACCAAAAATATTCCCAAGCCAATTAGGAAGGCTGCCAAGGTACCACTTTAGGCCCAAGAGCTTTTCTAGAACTCCCTGAGGTTCTTAGAAAAGGTTGGAGGGTAACGCTAACACATACCTTATTTAAGAACCAATTTTTCTAAGACAAAACAAGTTTGGTTTTTACTGATTTCCAAAATTACACAAATGTTCTCAATACTTTTTTTTTGTTATTTTTTTATTTTAGTTATTTATGATATCGCCCAATAAACTCCTAAGCGGTCTCAGTAGTAATCGGGTTATGTCGTATCCACAGAGAGGTAAAATACAAGTAAAAAAAAAGATTATTAAATTAGAAATAATAAACTTTGAAAAAGAATATATTTTTTTAAACACTAAATAAAAAAAAATGAGGAATTAGAATCAGAAAGAAAATATGAAAGGCATAAGTTTCATTCATGCAAACATATATATATTTTAATAAAATTTATTCATTCTACTCAAATATAATTCTACACCATTAATTATAGTTGGAAAATATATATAATAAAGCTCACCTTAAAATATATTCTTAATTAAATTATACTAACTTCTAATTTTAAAAACCTATCATGTTATATACTTTAGAGCGACAAAATATTGATGGCAGAATGCAGTAAAAAGCATATAATATAACAAATATCCTAAATTAAATCAAGAGCCTAAATTACATAAGAAGAGCAAGACTAGACTTATGTAAAAGAAACTAATAAATTTAGAATAAAAATTAGAACAAAATAAATTTAATTGTAACAAAGATATAGAAATGAAGAACAAAATAAAGAATCAATATATTAAAAATATAATGTAAAACATGAACTCCACTCTAGCCTTTCCACAAGAGAATTTAGCCAAAAATAGGCATTGTTTTCACTCAAAGAAATATAAAAGATATGAAAGAAAAATAAGGAAAAAATGTTTTTCTCTCTAACTATACTCTCCACACTTAATTCCACAATTTTATCCTTTTTTCCTACATTTGGCTTTCTATTTGTAGTGGAAATAGGACCCAAAATGTGTAAAATCATGTACAAAATAGTGAGAAAGTGGCTACAAAAACTGATGGAAGTGGGGCAAGTGGTGTTGGGCCGTGGGGGACAGCTGGGCGACGTGGCAGCAGCTGGTTGGCTCGACAGGCGACATGGCAGGCGCGTGGGAGACAACTGCCAGGCGAGTGGGACAGGTGGCGTCTCTTGGTTGGCTCGACAGGGAGGCGTGGCAGGTGTGGCAGGCACATGTCATAAGGCTTCAGGCGGCTCCGGCTCGGCTGGCTGCACGGCTCGGCTCAGCTCCGTCAGGTGCTGGCAGCTGAAGGCTTTGGGCCTAGGCTCGGCCTGGGCTTATTTGGGCCATTTCATCTTCAAAAATGCCATTTTTTTATGAATTCTTCAATTTTAATTCTTTCTTTCTTCTTTCTTTTTCTTTGTGTCAAAATACATTTTATTTCCTGAAAATTAAACACAAATTAAATTAAAATTAATATTTTCAAATATAAAAATATGACAACAAATCCATGAAAATATTAATTAAAACTTAATTAACTTTAAACTTTAAGACTAATAAAATGATACTTTTAAGCACTAATCAACACCTTTTGAACGAAATAAATTAAACAAATGACAGAGTACGATTATCTTAAATAAACACGCAGGAATTTTATAGTGGTTCAACCCTGTTCATTCTAATGAACAGTAATAGCCTAATCTACTTCGTCTGTAGTATTGAATTACTCGACAATTACAAGCATGAACTGATGAGTTCGCTCGTCACTCAGATTTTTCTCCCAAAATTCCAGAAAAGAGAAAAGATCCCTCTTTATGTAGCCCTGGGTCCTTTATTTATAGTACCCAGGGGTTGTTACATGACCAGTAATACTGGGATCGTGGTTTGGCACACGATTATCAGGTAGTGGAGATACGTATCCACCTTCCCATGATTATGAGATCATGGGTCTTCCCGTTTTCTTCTCTGGATCGTGGTTGATAATGCACGATAGAAAGCTCTAGGAAGATGTTAAGTATTTGTTGGTATATGAGACTTAGGTGTTAGGCCCGACGACCAAAGCTTGGATGGTGGACCTGTGACCTTCTGGGTGCTGGACCTGTTGATCATCGGGGTGCTAGGCCTACTGGTCTCAGTTTGAATGAGAGTGATTATTTCTCAGTGAAGTGTACTTGGGGGTTTAGGTCGACCACCCCATGAAAGATAGGGTGGGTCGACCACCTAGGTGGCTCTTGGGCCTGCTTAGGCCAACTACCCTAGGGGTTGAGGTCTAGTCGACCACCCCTAGGGGTCCTTGGGCAGATTGGGGCCGACTACCCTAGGGGTTGGGGTCAGACCGACCACCCCTAGGGGCCTTGTGCATGCTGGGGCCGACCACCCTCGGGTAGGGGGTAGGGTGCCAAACCAACTACTCCTAGGCCCTTGGGCCTGCTTAGGTCGACTGTTAGGCCGACCACCCCTAGGGGGTTTAGGCTTGGTCAACTTTCTTAGGTCCTGGACCTATCTTTTTTGTCCGTCGGTCGTTTCTCAATACTTTGTCGTTTTCCCCTGATTTGTGATGTCACGTGTCACATTCTCATTCGCCACGTCATCATCGTATTTTTTAGGGATAACAAATTCATTTAATATTTATTGGGAACATACCAAAATGAATTTTTTATTTTCCAAATTATGTACTCTAAAAAAAGTTCCATTAAAAAAAATAAAAAATGATACATGGTTGGTTATTAATTGTCAACTACTAAATTATAATAATTTGTGACAATATGATAAATAAAAAAGTAACATTCATTGATGTGCTAAATTTGACTCATGTTATATTTGTGTCAAATTTGACACAATTTTTAGCATGTGTCAAATTTGGCACATTTTTTGAAATACCACTATTGTCGTTATACTTTTTTATAAGACGTGATAAATATAGCATTGCAATAATTTTTTGGCACTAAAACTCATACCTCAATCAAAACATTTAAAACCCATACCTACACATCCGATTTTGACTTTTTTTTTTTAAACTCAAACAATAATTTCCAACAAATATGCATCTATTGTTTATTTATTAGATTCCTTTCTTACTCACCTTATTCAATAACCAAACGGAGAAACAGTGGTGGGTTTTCTCTAAAAATCTGCAATTTGTTGGTCTTACACTGTTTTTGCTTTTAGGGGTTGTTCATTGATATTGGAGCTATTCAAACACATTGCAAGGAATTAAGATGTGGACATGGCTCGGCAATTCAATTCCCATTCAGACTCAAAGATGATCAGGAGTGAGAGAGAGAATAAGGGAAGACGGGTAAGAGAGACGGGTAAGAGAGACGGGGAAGAAACGGGGAAGAAGGAGTTGAGAGAAAAAAACTATTTTTATTTTTGTTTTATGGGTTCTTTGGCAAAATAGTCTCTTTTTTTTTTATAGAAAGATTTACACTTACACACTTTATAATATAAATAATTACTAATTTGAAATTGATATTTTAATATACCCATATTATAATATTTATTAACATAAATAACACATGTAAATCCTATAATTGGCATTTTTTTAGAAATATCTTTTTCTTAAAAGATTAATTGGTTATTTCCCTTTATTATAATTTTCGGAAATCCACTTTCCCATTTTGTGAATTTTGGATAATTATGAGCTTCCTTATTTAGCTTATATTGTCCCAATTTGTTTATAAAGGGGAGATTTATATTGCAAATATTCGGTACTTACCCAAAGTTGTTTCTGGTTTATTTGATTATATATTTTCGTGCAGCTCAAGAATTAAAAACAGGAAACTGATTCCTTAATGTCATTAATTGCTATTTCCTTTTTGAGCTTGTTTTTTATCCGACACAGGTCTGAGCTGTCCCCACCAAAATCGTATCTGTCGGATCAGCATCTTCTAAAAAATGCAACTCTTCATCAATCAAGAATATCTTCAACTATTCTTGCCTTTATTAGAAGAATTATTTCTCAGCCTTTATGAGCACGAAAAATGACTCTATAAATAGGGCTCTAAAGGCAGTGAGAAAAGTGAACTCTTAGATGCATAATTTCTTAGCATAATTGTAATATTTGTGAGAGTTTCTCTTTGTATTCAAGATCATAAGTATTCACGTGATCTTGTAGAAATATGTGTGTTTAGTTTTTAGTGGTGAGTTTATACCATGTTCATGAGTGAATACACATTGTAATTTGAACACAACGTTTATAGTCTTCGGGAGAAGATTTTTACAAGCCTTGCGTTGGGAGGATGCAAGCACTCGCTAGCCATTGAAGGGAGTTCAAGTGGTTGAGCGTTTCAATCAAGATCAGATTAGTGAAGAAAAATACAACAAAGTTGCGGCAAATCTCAAGAGAGAGTCTTGTTTTGTTTAAGTCAATATTTTGTACTTGTGATTCTTTATTAATTTGTTTTATTCTCTGGGCGTGGCCCCAAGGAGTAGATTATCCGAAAGGGTTTCTGAACCTTGTAAAAATTCATTGTGTTCTTTATTGTTTTGCACTGTCTTTTTATTGTATTCAGTTTCTGTCGTGACAAGTTCGGATTCTGTCCCGACAGAACTGGAATCTGTGTAAACAGTTAATTAACATTCTGCACTTTAATTAATTCAAATGGTTTAATTAATTTGGTAATTACTAAAAACGAAATTTCAACACATATTCAAATTTTATTTACTTATTTATTATACCTACTTATTTTTTAACATAGACTATTTCCTTATTTAATTGATTTGCTTTATAAGATTAAATCATTTTTTTCTTATTTTATTTGTCTTTAACGATTGATTTGGTATATTGAATATTCAATCCCTAATATTTGAGGGTTTGGTATCGTATATAAACTTACATTATTTTAAAATATTTATATAGTTTAATACTAAATGATACTATACAGTTTCATACAAAAAAAAAATCTTCATTATTTAAACTACATACTATTCCACATATTTACCAACTAAATGGTATTATATTTACACAATTTGATACTACGTGATATTCTACATATATTTATCTACTAAATGGTATCCAACACATTTTTTAACACTAAATAACTTTTAAATACTTATGTGTATCCATACACTAGAAGATTTAATATCTTACTAAACTTTCATGCATGTAATTATATACTTAGTGGTATCTTTTTATATAATTATATACTCACTTTTATATTACATAAAAAATAAAAATAAAAAATCATTTGGTATCCTACTTACAAATAGGGTACAAACATACTCATACAAAATAACTACTATTTGGTATCCAACACATTCAAAAGAATTATTTTTAGTATCCAAAGAATATTTAATTGTAGACAATATCAAAGTTGTGTAAAAGTTTATTATACTTGTATTAGATTGAGTTGAAACATTGAAAGAAAAGTAGAATAAACAATGAACAACTACAAAATAGCATCCAAAATACTTGCTCTATCTTTTATATTTTGAGTTTTATGGCAAGTTTCATATTTGATATGTGGCTTGTTTGAATGTTACACATTATTTTTCGCTAATAACTAGGAATAAAGGAAATTACTATAAATTAATAATTGTTCAATACAATATTTTAGGAAAGTGTGATTATGTTAGTGATTAATTTACCGGAAGTGTAATATTTTATTTAGTCAAATCAAATTTGTAATATGTGATAATAATTTATTCTTTTTGGGTATATAATTTTATCAATAACAAAGCTGCAATTATTTATCCATATTAGTATAGATATGTAAAAACTGCCCTTTTTTATAGTGGAATTTGTACTTTGTGGAATTTGTACTTTAGTCTATTTTTAATAGTTTTTAGTTAAATGACTTCTTTTATTAATGAATTTTTTTGTATTAGTCATTTTACCCTTAAAATAAAATAATAATAAATTAAAACAAAAATCCTAAAAACTATCATCTTCTTCCTCTCACCCATCCACAACCACCTACTCTCATCCCGCCGCCGCCACCACCACCGGCGACCACTACCCCTTGTCGCCGCCACTGCCCGCGAACATTTCTTATCATCGGCTGCCACTATCTCTCCACAAATCCGGCCACCACCCATTCAAAATGTTGGTTTATATTTTTATGAAAAATGAGATTTTTGATATTGTTTTTGTATATTTAAAATGTAAAATGATTGTTTTAGTATATTGAAAGTATAAGTAAGAATTTAGGTTTATTTCTGGAGTTTTATGGAGGTTAAAGCTTGAAAATCTGAAAATTTTAATAATGGTTTTGGCCATTTTCGAGATAGAGAAACTCATAATTTTTTGACAGCTTGTGTAATTTTTCGACAAGGAGTCTGATATTTTAGACTAGCTGCCTAAATTTCAGACCAGTAGTCATACTTTTTCGACCATCTGTCGAATTTAGACAAGTAGTCTAATTTTTAGACAGATCGAATATATTTTCAACCACCTGTCGAATTTTTAGATGGGTTGTCGAATTATCAGACAAGATGTCTAATTTTTAGACAGGTTGTCAAATTTCTAGATTTTCAACTTGATTTTCATTTTTTATATAACTTTTCAATCAAAGTAATACCAATAATTTATATTTGTTTATTGTATTATTTTTTTCAGATGTCATTAAAAAATATTGTAATATTATGTGACAGATTGTGGAAAAAGAATGAAGACTCGTGGAAATTGATTTCAAATGGCTCACGATCAAGATCAAGTTTGATACAAACTAACCTAACTTATGAGGAGTTAGTTGAACACATTTATGAAGTTACAGAAATCGATCGCAACCTCTTCAATATAAAAATAACTTACAAGATAACGACAATGGTGGAGATTGAACCAATTGCAATAAAAAATAGTAGAGACATTGTTAGATTATTTCCATAGCAATGGCAAGATAACGACATTGATCGCACATTCTTGTACATGTCGAGAGTTTGCCATTGATAAGATTCCATGTGCTCACGGTGTCGCTGCGGCAATGTATCATAGAGTAGATGTATATAGTCTATGCTCAAAATACATAACTGAATTTTGGAGGATGGCATATGCAGAATCTATTTACTCTTTACCACCTGAAATAGAACGACATCTTCCAAAAGATGTTAAGTCTCAAGTTGTTATCAAACCAGTGAAGTTAATTCCCCCAGGGAGACCAAAGAATAAACTAATTCCTTTGATATGAGAGTTTCCAAAGGAGACGACTAATTTTGCACCTGAATCGTCATCAAAGAAAGTAAAGGGTAAGGTTTCCGATGTTGATGGGGAAAAAAAGCAACGGAAATGTTCCAATTGTTGATGTTATGGACACAACAAAACCACATGCAAGAAATTATTATTTTTGGATTTATTTTGGACTTGGTTTGATATGTAATGTTTTGATAATATTGTGTGATTTCATATTTTGGACTTTGTTTGATATGTAATGTTTTAACTACGTTGTCTGAATATTGAAACTAGTTGTTGATAGTTTTAGACTGCATATCGTAATTTTTAACTGGTGGTCGAAAATTGTAGACAGATTGTCGAAACATAACACAATCTGTCGAAATATACAAACAGGTGGTCAAAAATTTTAGATAGGTTGTTGAATTATAAGACAACATGTCGATATATATAGACAGGTGGTCGAAAATGTTTAGACAAGTTGTCCAAACTCACAACTAATTGTCAAAAATGTATAATTAAGATCCAATTCTACATGATAAAGTGTTGTTCTAATATTATGAAGATAATCATCATATCAGTACCTCAATAGCATATCTACCACCCAATCCTTGATCATCATAGTAGTTTGATTGAAATATGTACCACTCAATCTGTAATCATCATAATCTCATAAAGATTATGTTTTGTTTAACTTTATAAAATGTTAATTGGGATATTATAATTAATATATATATATCGCTATACAGTTATTGGAGCATTTTTGTACATTTCAAACTTTTTGGACAACCTGTGAAAATGTTTAGACATGTTGTCAAAATTTGAGACTACCTGTCGAAATTTAAGACAAGTTCTCAAAACTCACGACTAATTATCAAAAAGGTATAATTAAGATCTAATTCTACATGATAAAGTGTTGTTCTAATACTATGAAGATAATTATCATAATAGTACCTCAATAGGATATCTACCACCCAATCATTGATCATCATAGTAGTTTGATTGAAATATGTATCACTCAATTTGTAATCATCATAATCTCATAAAGAATAATTTTTGTTTAACTTTATAAAATGTTAATTATGATATTATAATTAATACATTAATATATATATATCGTTATATAGTTATTGGAGCATTTTTGTACATTTCAAATTTTTTGGACAATCTGTGAAAATGTTTAGACATGCTGTTGAAATTTGAGACTACCTGTCAAAATGTTTAGACAAGTTATCGAAACTCACGACTAATTGTCAAAAAGGTATAATTAAGATTCAATTCTACATGATAAAGTATTTTTTTTAATACTATAAAGATAATCATCATAGTTGTACCTCAATAGAATATCGACCACCCAATCCTTGATCATCATAGTAGTTTGATAAAGATTCAAATCCATTAGATCCATTGATCATAATAGTTTATCATCATAGTAGTTTGAATTAAATATTTACCACTCATTAAGATTAAGTTTATAAAATGTTAATTAAGATATATGTTGTTTTATTGTGTTATTGGAACCTTTTTGGACATTTCAAACATTTCAGACAAGTTGTCGAAAGTTTTTGACAAGTTGTCAAAATTTTAGACGAGGTGTCGAAATTTTTAGACGGGCTGTCAAATTTTCAGACGAGGTGTCGAATTTTTTAGACAAGTTGTCGATATTTGAGACCAGCTGTCGATATTTCAGACAAGTTTGGTTTTGGGATTGAGTTTGCTTAGGAGCAAAAAGGTCTTTTTGGATTCGGGACTAAGTCAAGATGGGGCTTTGGGCTAAAAACTCTAGCAGATTCACATTCATCCCCTCTCACTCTCACTTTTGGTCACAACACACTTAAGGAAATTCTTGAAGGTCTTTTGAAGTTAGTGGAATTTCTTGAGAGAAGGTGGGATTTGTTGATGTTAGGAGCTACTCATGACACTCAATCATCTTATAGTTCGACGGGTTATTATTAATTTTGAGAGGTTCTGTATCATTTTTGACATACAGTCTAAAATTTAGAATACTTGTATCAATATTTCAACAGGCTGTCCAAAATTTTGACTGCCTATCTAATGATTTCGACAAGCAGCTTGATATTTCGACAAGTTGTCTGAAATTGCGAAAATGTCCAAAAAAAAAAGGTCCAATAACTAAAGCTAAATAAAGTGCATATCATCTTTATTGGATTATAATTAATATTTTTTAAATAAAATTTTGTTAACCAACCATCACTTGATGATTAAGGATTGAGTGGTGGATATCCTAGTAAAACTACTAAGAAATGTCATGATATAATTTTAACCATCCAAAGTAGTAGGTTTGACTATTTTAGGATTATTTTGAAGCATCAAAATCACATATATATATACAAAATAATATTGCATTGAACCATAGAGCATTAGATGAAAAATACAAATCTCTACTTTGGGACATTCATTGCATAATTTGCATTAATTTTAGACCACATGTGCACTTACGTGCACTTAACTAGGGAAAGAAATGTTTTTCAGTAATGAAATTGGATATGAGTAATACATATGATCGAGTTGATTGGTCTTTCTTAGAGATGGTCATGCTCAAACTTGGTTTTGCCACACCTTGGGTTAATTTGTTGATGAATTGTGTTCGTTTTGTTCCCTATTCATTTAATATTAATGGCGAGGTCAAGCATGTGTGCTTTCATCTTCAACTCTTTCTTATCTACAAAATATTGACTAACACAAAAAACCTCTTCAACAATACTTGTTGCATTTGAGCTTGGTGTACTACTAACATGACTTGTTTCATTACAATGATCATCATGACATACATGAGGAAGTGGACCATGGTTTTCTTCAACAGTGTGAGGTGCAAAACTAGAATCATGAACATTACATATGTATGCACCATCAAAGTAATCATTAAAAGTTCTATTTTCATGACATGAGACATTCAAATTTACCTCAACAAGACCATCATCAATATTGTTTCTTTCCCCCTCTTCAACATCACCGTATGTGTCATCATCATCATCTTCTAAACCAACATCGTTATCATCGTTTAAACCAACATCATCAAAATCATCATCACTAGAAAGGTCTGCAGTAGAATCAACATTTGCAGTAGAATCAATATTAGTAACAAGTTTATCCTTAGTGAGTGCATTTTCCATCTTCTTTATCAAACCCTTACATAATGGAATCAGATCATGCTCTTTCCATGTAAAGAAACTAATAACGTCTCTATTATTCTTTATTGCAATCATTTCAATTTCCACCATCGTCGTTACCTTGTAAGTTAATTCTATATCGAAGGGGTTGCGATCGATTTCTGTAACTTCATAAATATGTTCAATTAACTCCTCAAAAGTGAGGTTAGTTTGTACCAAACTTGATCTTGATCGTGAGCCATTTGAAATCCATTTCTATGAGTCTTCATTCTTTTTCCATAATCCATCACATAATATTACAATATTTTTCGATGACATCTGAATAAAAAATACGACAGACAAACAAACAAATATAAATTATTGGTATTACTTAAATTAAAATCTGAAAATTCGACGCCCTGTCTGAAAATTCGACAGTCTGTCTAAAAATTAGATAAGTGGTCGAAATAAATGACATGTTGTCTGAAAATTCGACATGTGGTCTAAAATTTAGACTGGCGGTCGAAAATATACTATGACTAGTCTGAATTTTAGACAGTTAGTCTGTGATATCAGACATCCTGTCGAAAAATTACACAGGTTGTCGAAAAATTCTGGGTTTCTCTATCCCCGAAAATAGCCGAAACCACCATTAAAATTTTCAGATTTTCAAGCTTTAAGCTTCATAAAACTCCAGAAATAAACTCAATTCCTTACTAATACTTTCAATCTACTAAAAAAATCATTTTACACTTTTAATCTACAAAAGCAACATCAAATGTTATTTTAATAAAAACTCATATAAACTAACCTTGTTGGCCAGATTTGTGGAGAGGCGCAGTGGTGGCTGTGAAGGGCAGTGGTCCCCACGCGACTATCCCAGGTGGTGGTGGTGGTGGTGGTGGTGGCGGGGGGGAAGGGGGAGGGTGGGTGAGATGAGTGAGGAAGAAGAAGATAGTTTTAGGGTTTTTTTGTTTTAATTTAATATTATATTATTCTAAGGGCAAAAAGGGTAATAACAAAGTTTTATTAATAAAAGAGGTCATTTAACTAAAAACTATATAAAGTAAGTCATAGTGCAAAATGCATCATAAAAATAGGTCATTTCCACCAATTTTTCTTATTTTATTACTTCAGGAAATATTTTTATATTAATTTTTTGCAGCTGATAACTTCATTGAAAATAATCAATATTGTGTTACAAGAGGAAAGAAAGCAAAATTGGTAAAAAAAACTTTTAACATCTTCTAAAGCTACTAGCTCAAAAATCAAAGATAGCTTTGAGAATACATAAACCACATAAAATAACAAATCCAAAACACCGTGTCACATCGTCACCAGCTAATAATCAGCAACCAAATAGATGACCCTCTAATTTGTTTGGAGAGATTAGGAAACTAACCTACAAAATAAATAAATAAAAGTGAATTAGCGTACTAAATATTGATAGAGATAATAAAAGTAAGGGTTTATACTTTTTTTGGCCCTGTGTTTTTTTCTATTACTTGTTTGGATTCTGTGTTTTGACAAATTATTTTTTAGACCATATATTTTGTAAAATGGTTAAAATAGAACCCTAAACCCGATTTTGGTCAATGTTTTCTCAACTAAAATCACAAATAATTTACCAAACTAACAATTCAGAACAAAAATAAAATCATTCTGCTTAAAAACTGTGTTGTTATATTCAATTTTTTCTTCATCAAAATTGAGTTTAGTGTTCTATTTTAACAATTTTACAAAATATAGGGTCCAAAAAGTAATTTGTCAAAACACAGGGTCCAAACAGATAATGGAGAAAAACACATTGTCTAAAAAAATATTCACAATAATAGTAATTCTCTAAAATTTTAAAAGTAAAAAGTAAGCTTATCAAATGTAAACAAAGATCCTCCATAATCACCAAAATTTCAATAACTTAATAAAACAACAAAACGGAACAAAATATAGCATAACATAAGACATAATAAGAGAAAATCAAGATGAAAATTGATCCAAGTAAATAACCAAGACATATATATCAATGGTAATGTTCTTTATCTTCTCTTGCATTAAAGGGTCATACATAATGGTCTTAGTACTGTAAATAAATAAACATAAGCTGACGACAAAAATTTCTAACGACCCTAAACTCCAAATTGAAAGTTATGCAAAAAGAAAAAAAAAACAAATCTACTACTCTTTATTCAATTCAATAGATGGTGCAAAGTCTCAATAATAAATAGGATTAAAAGTTAAATAGAAAAAGAGTCAAAAGCATGTTTTATTTAATTATATGAAATTATATTTGTAAATGATAACAATAATATGTTTAACTTCTTAAATTCAACTGCTTAATAAAAGAAAAGAAAATAACGTATACTTTTATACATGTAATAAAATAAAATGTAAATAGTAAAAAAATCCTTTAAATAACTTACTAACAGACAACAGTTTAGAAGAACAATATATGATAAAAATCAAGATATTAATATGAAATTAGCGAACTAATTAACGAACAATTTTGTCAAGTAAAAAAACTAACTTAAAATCTGGCAACAAAATTAATTATATCGGTTCAAGAAACAATATACAGGAAAAACAAAATGCAATGAACATGATTTTTAACTTGATTTCAATGGAGAGTATTAGAATAATAACAATATTTAGTTAAGGCTGTCTTTTTCTGTTTGGGTTGGTTGTAACCTCTTGGGTCTGTTTGGCCTATATATATTTTCAGCTCCTCTTGTATTATGTAAGGTTTTTGAGTTTAATAAAAAAATATTTGATTAGTCTTTTACAGATTGGGTCGTGGTCCATTTTCCCTGACATGGTATCAGAGTATCACACCTTTTCCTAAAAGCCTTTTTTGTTTTCAAGAAACTCAAAAAAAAACCCTAGCCTTCTCTCAAGTGTGTCTGTCGTTTCTTCTCCTTCTTCTTGGATGGCTCGTGCAAGAGGACCCCAGACTAGAAACTCGTCGGCGCCCCATCCAGTTGTGCCTCTGTTGCCCTCGCCGCCTGCTCCGGCGTCTGCTCCTCCTCCTCTTCCTCAGTCGGCAGCCACTCCTCCTGGTTCGACCTCGACTTCGCACCCTCCTGAAGGAGTTAGTCAGGCGCTGCACTCATCTTCAAACCCCATTCACCATTCTCTCTCTTCACCGGCCATCAACCTGAGCTTCAATGCCACCTCTGCCAACGTCAATGGTGATAGGGGTGTCCATATTCTGTCTGCTTCAAATCAGTGTCAACCTTCCCCATTGGATCGCACGTACCATTTGAGAACCGGAGACCACCCTAATTTTCTTATTGTTCCAAAACTCTTAACAGGTCAAGACAATTTTCAATCTTGGAAAAGAGTAGCCTCTATCTCCATTACTGCCAAGAATAAAACCCCCTTCATTGATGGCTCCCTGTCCCGACCCCCACCTTCTGATCCGAACTTTGATTCTTGGGTACAATGTAACAACATGGTCCTAGCTTGGTTACTTCGATCTGTCTCTCAAGAAATAGCTGCCAGTATTATGTTTCAAGATTCAGCAAGAGATATGTGGCATGATCTTCATGAGCGGTTCAATCAAGGAAATTGACCTAGAATTTTTCAACTTCAAAACTCGGTGCACAGCATAAAACAGGGAGACTCGAATGTCAATACCTATTTCACTCGGTTGAAGGCTCTGTGGGATGAGCTCAAAGAATTTCAGCCCATTGTTCCTTGTTCTTGTGGTTGTACGTGTGGTGCTGTTGAGAGACTCCTTGGGTATTACACTAGAGATCAAATTCTTCAATTCCTCACTGGTCTCAATGACTCTTATAATCCTATAAGGGCTCAGATTCTACTCTATGATCCGCTTCTGCCTCTATCCAAGGTGTTCTCTATGATAGTTCAAGAAGAGCGTCAACACTGCCTTGGTAACCCGGCCTCTCTCATTGCTGCTACTGCTGTCCCTAATCATTCCACCAAGCCGCCTCTGTCCAGATCAAAGAAGCCGAGACCCTCATGCTCTCACTGTCTCAAGCCCGGCCATCTTGTGGGAAAATGTTTTTTCCTTCATGTTTTTCCTCCTGGGTATGGTGACAAACGCCGTCAAGAGGAAGCATCCAAACCTTCAGTTCATCAAGTTTCAGCGTCCCCTGCTGCTGCCCCTCTTTCGGGAAAACAGCCTCTGTTTTCTCAAAACGAGCTCAGTCAACAACTCATCTCGCTTCTAAGTCAGCAACTTCTCAACTCGTCCTCCAGTGGTGATACCCAGCCGATTGCCTCTCAAATTTCTGGTAATCCTGTTGACTTCCTCTCTATTTTATGGATTGTGGACAGTGGGGCAACTCACCATGTGTGTCACTCACTTCAGTTTTTTACTACGGTTGATAAATTTCCTATTGCTAACTTAGTGTCTCTGCCGAATGGGCATACCATTCGAATTTCTCATTCTGGTTTGGTTAGACTTAATCATGATATCACTTTGATTGATGTGTTATTCATACCTGACTTTAAATACAACCTGTTTTCAGTTAATGCTTTTTTACAAAATAATCCTAACTCTCTAACTTTTACATCTTCTGAATGTTTTATTCAGGCACCCACTCAGACTTCCAAGATTGGGATTGCTAAGAAAATTGGCAAGCTATTCTTCTTTGAACAAGATAGTTGTTGGGTACAATCTGTACAATTTGATTTTTATATTCATTCATGTACTGAAATGGACCAATGGCATTGTCGCCTTGGCCATCCATCTTTGTCTATCTCACAATCTATTAATAAAACTCTTATTGTTTCAGACAAAGCTTATGATAACATGTGTTCTATTTGTCATTTAGCTAAACAAAAACATCTTCCTTTTATCTCTCATAATAACATGTCTTCTGCCCCTTTTGATTTAGTGCATCTTGATATTTGGGGACCGTTTCATGTTATAAGTATAGAAGGGTACAAATATTTTCTTACCATTGTTGATGATCACTCCCGGTTCACATGGGTATATATGCTTAAAGCAAAATCTGATGTTCAAGTTATTATTCCACAATTTTTTTCTTTAATTGCAACTCAATTCTCTTCTACTATTAAAGTTGTTCGCTGTGACAATGCTAAAGAACTGAATCTTACCTCTTTTTATGTCACTAGAGGTATTGAACAGTTCCATTCTTGTGCTGATAGACCTCAACAAAATTCTGTGGTTGAAAGAAAACACAAACATATTTTAAATGTGGCTCGGTCCTTATTGTTTCAATCTCATCTTTCTCTTCCATATTGGTCTTACCTCATTAATACGGTTGTTTACCTCATTAATAGAACTCCATATCTTTTACTAAAAAAGAAACTGCTTTTGAGTTACTTTACAATAAATTGCCATCATATGATCATCTTAGATGCTTTGCTTGTCTTGCAAATGCATCAACATTAGATAGGTCTCGTCATAAGTTTTCTCCAAGATCAAAAGCTTGCATATTTATTGGCTATCCGCATGGAATGAAAGCCTATACTTTACTTGATATTGAAAGTCAACAAATATTTCATTCTAGAGATGTTATTTTCTATGAAAACATATTTCCTTTAAAGCATGACAAGTCTAATGTTGTAAATGATCAGTTATTGTTGTCTAAGATGTTTCTTGTAGGATCTCATCCTTCTCCTGAGTCACAGCCGTCTCAATCTATGCCTCAACCTGCCACTGCCTCAAAAAGTGGCAGACCTGTTACTCACCCCTCTTATCTTAGAGACTATGTTTGTAACTTAGAAATCTCTGAATCTACTACTGCTCACCCCTTATCTGATTTTCTATCTTATGATAGGTTAAGTGATCACTTTCGGGCTGCCATCCTTTCCTCCAACATTGTGGTAGAACCATCTAGTTACAAGCAAGCTTCAACCATTCTAAAGTGGCAACAAGCAATGAAAGCTAAACTTCAAGCTCTTGAAAGTAACAAAACATGGCAGATTGTCTCTCTTCCTCCAGGTCAACACACTATAGGAAGAAAATGGCTATACAAGATCAAATACAAAGCAAATGGATCCATTGATCAATATAAAGCTCGCCTTGTGGCCAAAGGCTACTCCCAAAAGCACGGTATCGATTACTTTGACACCTTTGCTCCTATCGCAAAATCTAATACTCTAAATTACTTCTTGCTGTGGCAGCCATAAAAAATTGGTCCTTACGCCATCTTGATATAAACAATGCTTTTCTTCATGGGGATTTAAATGAAAATGTCTATATGACTATACCAAAGGGTTATCAGCCCTATACTCCCCTTCCTTCAAATGCGGTTTGTAAATTAACCAAAAGTCTATATGGCTTAAAACAAACTCCAAGACAATGGTACCACAAACTCAGCACATATCTTATTTCTAATGGGTTCAGACAATCTCACGCTGACCATACTTTGTTCATTAAGAGCACAAATCATATCTTTATTGCTCTATTAATCTATGTTGATGGCATTGTTATCACTTCAAATAATGATGTTGCAGTCTCTGCATTTAAAACTGCATTACATTCAGTATTTCATCTGAAAGACCTTGGTCCTTTACGTTTCTTCTTAGGGCTTGAGATTGGTCGTTCCAATAATGGCATATCTATGTCTCAACGCCCCTTTACATTACAATTGCTAAGTTATACAGGTTATTTAGGTGCCAAAGTTTCCTCCACTCCAATGGAGCCTAATACTAAACTCAGCAAAGATGATGGGGAACTCTTAGAGGATCCTACCTTGTATAGGAGCCTCATTGGTAAATTGATTTATTTAACCATTACTCGTCTTGATATCTCTTATGCTGTCAATAAACTAAGTCAATACTTAACTACACCTCGGACTCCTCATCTTCATGCGGCACATCGTATTCTTCAATACCTTAAAGGAACGTCTGGCCAAGGCCTTTTTTTTATTCTAAATCTTCACCACACATTAATGCTTATGCTGAATCTAACTTTGCTGGTGCAGATTTATCTCTTAAAAATTTTGCAGATGCAGATTGGGCTGCTTGTAGTGATACCAGACGTTCTGTTTCTGGTTATTGTGTCTTCATTAGAAAATATCTCATATCATGGAAATCCAAGAAGTAAACAACTGTCTCTCGTTCTTCAGCTGAAGCGGAATATCGAGCTATGGCCAATGCAACGTGTGAGATTATGTGGTTGTTGTATGTGCTGAAAGATCTCACCATCTCTCACTCCCATCCAGCCATCCTATATTGTGATAACACGGCAGCCATTCACATCTCGAAAAATCCCGTCTTCCATGAAAGAACAAAGCACATTGAGATAGACTGTCACCTTGTTTGTGAGAAAATTCAAGATGGTTCCCTCAAACTCATTCATGTTCCATCCAAAAGCAACCTTGTTGATGTGCTCACAAAGCCCCTGTTCCCAGCTCAATTCAAGGAATCAGTGTCCAAGATGAATGTAAAAAATATGTACATTTCATCTTATGGGGGTGTATTAGAATAATAACAATATTTAGTTAAGGCTGTCTTTTTCTGTTTGGGTTGGTTGTAACCTCTTGGGTCTGTTGGGCCTATATATATTTTCAGCCCCTCTTGTATTATGTAAGGTTTTTGAGTTTAATAAAAAATCTTTGATTAGTCTTTTACAGATTGGGTCGTGGTCCATTTTCCCTGACAGAGAGAAAGTAGAACAAATTGAAATGGGACCTGGTGAAACAGGTTGCAAATGTGGCTACTCTGCAGAAAAGAAAATTGCATTCATCCAAATCAGTTAGTTCAATTAGGGGAAAACTCAAAATTCAATTAGGTAATGATGCATCATTTTTTAATGGGTTTGTTCAAAGAATTTTAACCCAGATATATACAGAAAACTCAGAACACAAAATATATGCACAAATTTCAGATTACATAACTATGTTTTGAACCTATATTAAAAAAAAAAAACAGGTGAGAAAAAAACTTACCCGGTCGTCCCCGTCAGTCCATGTCTGCACAGATTGAGCCCTCGCCACCAGAGCACCGCCCACATTGATTGTAAGTGTTTTATCAAAATTAAAGATTGGTTAATTTTATTCTTAAATACTACAAAATCTATAAAACTTCGGTTATTTTTCTACTAAAAATGCGAACATAATGTCGGATTCCAATGTGAAATTGAGAAAACTAGCAATTAATTTTTGTGTTGTGCTTCTTTAAATCCACCTAAAATTAAATGCATCAGTCAACTGTAAAAATAATAAACAAATAAGAAATGTTCTTAATGATATGTTCTGGAGGATTCTCGGAATAGCCAAAAAAAAATAGAACAACTTTGAAACATCAATAACAAGTAATAACCAATAACCAACCAAAACCCACTTCAATCGATATTTTGGATGAGGAAAAAAACCATAGTTAATTAATTCATTTTTTCTGAATAGAATGAAATAATTATGAATCCCTAACAATTAGTGGAAAAAACACCCATAATTCTAGTATATAATATAAAGATCGGGACAATAAACATCCTATATTTAGTCTTATCAATAGCCAAACGCACTCTTCGAGTCAGTGCCAAACTCCAAAAGCTTTTCAGCTCTATAGTTGTAACGCCCTACTCCCTTAGAGTCGTTACTAAGTGAGTTTTAAGCGTGCATTTAACTCACTAATCGAGGTTTTAAGTCAAAAGTGTAATCAAATCATAAAGAGAGAAATAAACTTTGAAAATAATTCCATTTACTAAAAATCATAAAGTGTTTGACACTTGGGATCCCAAAATACTGTTTAGAAATATTTACAACATATAAGTACAAACCAAGTCGACTAGACAACAAAATCTAGGTTTTAATACAATTATCTCTCAAAATCACTAGCTGTGGCAGCCAGACAGGCCAAACATGTACGCGCCACTTCACACTCTCCGTACTCATGGTTGGTCGACTTTCCCCTTGCCCTTACCTGCACCACAGAGCACCCGTGAGCCGAAGCCCAGCAAGAAAACCCTCACAAGCAGACAACATATGCACAACAAACACCTAGCATAAAACACAGGCCATCAATAGGCTAAACACATACGGCCAAGCCATCCCAGGCGCTTTACCAGGCCCTGGGTTCGCGGTCCACACCATGAGGATATCCCAGGTATCCCTTAGGGTCTCGCCCTGGCAACTCGCACTTTACGTGCTCAACGCTGCTCCCGGCCCCTTGCCGCACTCGGCCTTGCACTCCATGTGCCTAACGCTGTTCCCGGCCCCTTGCCATTCCTGGCCTTGCCGACCTCGGCCTGCACCGTTCCCGACTCTTGCCGAACATTTACACATATGCAACCATAGCATAATAAAGCAAATAATAAACTTGAACAAATTCAATCAAAGGGATATGCCATGCATCACATTCACATAGGGCTCAGCCCTACACACAAGCTCTATGGGAACAGTGGTTTTCTTACCTGTAACCCGAGCTTCCCAAGCACCGCGATCACGAGCACAGTCCTCTATCCCAAGCCTAGAAGAAAACCTAGTCACAACGCATGATAAAGGATTCCATTAATATTCGAGTAACAGTTTCCAGATATAATTCTAGCTTCCGGGACATCGAGTTCCACCAAACACGGTGGTGGAATCGATCCCGAGCACCCTAGGTTAGGTTCCCACGCTTAAAACCTCCATTTAGCCAAAATTTCCCTTTTGAGCCGCGGCCCGGCCCCAAAACAGAGGCTAAAACCTCTCTGATGCCCATTTGAGCCGCGGCCCTGCCCTATGGCGCCGCAGCGCTCCCCAGAGGCAAAGCCTCCCTGGCTCCTCAGCTTCGTAGGGCCGCAACACTCAAGAATAGAGTTGTGGCCCAACCCTTCGTGCCCAGAAAAAACACCATTTTCACCTCAAAAATTAGTCCAATTATCCCCAAAATCAAACCAACAACCCTAACTAATTATCACAATGGTTATACCATAGATTAAACAACAAAACCCAACAAAAAACTCAAGCCAAAATCTTATAAAAATCAAAGTTGAATCCGCATCCCTCCAACATGCAAAACTCTAATATTCAACCTTAAAACCAGCTGCAAATTAACACAGTTCAACATATTGGGAGCTTACCTTGATGAATTATGTTTCTGTGTAGATTCTCTAAGCTCCAAGCTTCAATTCTCCAAAGTCCCAGCTTGAAACTCTGAATTTTCCTAGCTCATTTCCTCAAGTTTTCCCCCTTAGTGTGGTTTTGAGAATAAAGAGAGTGAATGGCAGAAGCTAAAGTCAATTTTTCCAAGTTTCCCAATATTTCCTTTGTTTTGTTTTATTCAACTTAAGCTTATATGGTTACCTCAAGGCTCGGGGTACCAAAACGTCCCCGATGGCAAAATGGTAAATTTCCCCTGTATTCATTCCTAGACATTCTAACCTCAAATATATCTCCAAACATTTATTTCTATAACCCATAAGACATCTAGTACCCAAAATACCCCTCGACTCGCCCTGAGTCGAATTCTCAACCCCGTTGTGACTTTCCGGCTAACTGCTCCCTAGAACTGTCTCGGATCATGCTACACAAATATATTACATACATATATTATTTATCACATTTACACCCTCAACGGGCCAAAATCACAGACATACCCCTAATATTCAAACAGGGCCCACATGCATATTTATTTAACTAAACATGCATCTCTATCACATAGTCACACAAATTCACATATTATATCTTAATTCACTTATTGCCCTCTAGGCACGCTAATCAAGGCCCTAAGCCTTATTAGAAAATTTGGGTCGTTACAATAGTCATAGTTCCTTTAACAAGACTATTTATACTCAGTAAAAACAAATACAACTCAAACAGAAAATTGGAATCTGTGGCTGTGTTCCTCAACGTCTCTCCATCCTAACAAACTCCTTCAACCATCTGGGTCTCAGGCGCAGGAAGTTCTTCCCCATGGCTATGTTGTGTTGTTCCCTCCTCTTTGCTTGTATTGAGTTCTTCAGTAGCTTCCTCTAAGTCTTGAGCTTGGATCGAATGGTTAATCCAGTCATGAACCATGTTGTTTACTGCTTCCAGGTCCAACGTTATTGGGCCTACTTCTTGGCCTGGGCCAAAACTGCTAACACTACTCCCTCTTTCGAAATTAACCTTGTCTTCAAGATTTAGTAGATTGTATATCCTGCAGAAAGTAGTAAAGTCTTCCCATGTTGCATCCTCTGGAGAACTCAAGGTCCATTGCACCAAAACTTGTTTGACTTCTGAGTAATTGATCATTTGGATTTGTGTGGCTAAAATGGCTAGAGGTAGCATGACCAGTTTGTTAGCTATACTTAGCTCAGGCAATGGATAGCAGCTGGGAGGAGGTGTTCCGTGATACAGTTTCAGCAATTACACATGAAAGGTCAGATGAATTCAACTGCCAGGAGGAAGATCAAGTTTGTAAGCCATTGGTCCCGCTCTAGCTAACACTGCAAATGGGCCAAAGTACCTGCGTCAGAGTTTGGAATTGAGTACCTGCCACAGTGGACTGTCTATATGGTTGTAGCTTGACCATAACCAAATCACCCAGCTTGAAGTCTATGTCTTTTCTTTTCTTGTTGGCTTGTTGACGCATACGATTTTGAGCCTGCTGTAAGTTTTGTTTCAGCTGCTGAAGAATGGCATCTCTAGTCAATAAATCTTATTCTACAACTTGGATAGCAGTGGAGCCTCTTGTGTATGCGGGAATAGTTGGAGGAAATCTGCCATAAATAGCTTGGAATGGAGTCATTCTGATGGCCGAGTGATGACTGGTATTGTAATGATACTTAGCCCATGATAGGAACCGGCTCCATTGTTTCAGGTTATCAGCTGTAAAAGCTCTAAGGTACTACTCTAAATACATGTTTGTTACCTCAGTTTGGCCATCCATTTGTGGGTGATAAGCCGAGCTCATGTTCAAGGTAGTCCCCATAAGTTTGAACAATTTCTTCCAAAAAGCACTAGTGAATATCGGGTCACGATCTGAGACAATAGTTCTAGTCTAGGCAGCCCATGTAATTTAATCACCATGTTAGTAAAAATTTCAGTGACCTTAGTAGAAGAATAATGAGTTGGAAGAGCACTGAAATGGGCACATTTAGTGAACCGATCAATTACCACCAAAATATTAATCACCCCATATGAATTTGGTAATCCCACAATAAAATCCATGGTCAAATCCTCCCAAACTCTCTCTGGAATCTCAAGGGGCTATAACAAGCCATAAGGAGCGGTAGGAGAGTATTTCACCATTTGACAAATCTGGCATGAGAGCACATACTTCTTCACCTCTTGTCGCATGCCTTGCCAAAAAAATTGGCTCCAAAACGCAAAATAGGTACGTTCTGCCCCTGTGTGGCCACCGATTGGAGTTGCATGGAACTCGTGGAGTATTGTTGCTTTAAGTTGCAATGCTTGCTAATCAGCAGCCTTTGACGATATTACAGCAACCCTTCTTTGGTCGAGTAAATTGTAGTGTCTGATTCTCCCTGTTGCAGCTTAGTATGTAGTTCTCGGAGATCAGGACAAGTGGTATTCTTTCTTCTCAATTCTTCAAGAAATTCAAAACACCCTGAACTCATGGCTAAATCTAATGACGAGTAAGATCCTTCATGTTGTCTCGATAAAGCATCCACTGCAGAATTTTGTTTCCCCACTTTGTATTCAATGGAGAATTAAAATCCCAATAATTTGAGTAAAAACTGCTGCTGCTCGGGTGTTTGTATTACCTGAGTAAGTAATTCTTTGACACTTTTATGGTCTGTCCTTATGATAAAATGTCTGCCCAATAAATATTGATGTCACTTAGTTACAGCTTCGACAATAGCTCTCATCTCCCTTATATAAGTCGAAGCTCCAGAGAATCTTGGGCCTAATTTCTTGCTGAAAAAAGCTAGTGGGTGTCCCCCCTGAATTAATACTCCCCCTATTCCCATGTTAGAAACATTGATTTCAACTATGAATTGTTTAGAAAAATTTAGTAGGTGTAGAACCAGTGTAGTAGTCATTGCCTTCTTAAGGCATTCAAAAGTTGCGGCTGCATGAGTATTCCAATTAAAGTTGTCTTTCTTCAATAGCTCGGTAAGTGGTGCTGAAATGGTAGCAACTACAAGAAAAAAGACTCTACAACGATGACTTATGTCGTCGCTATAATCAAGAAGTTGTCGCCAAAAATGGCGTCGCTGTAGATCCGTATGTGTAGCAACCTACAACGACGACAAAATGCATTCGTTGCAGTAGTATTTTACTACATCGACGACATGTCGGTCGTAGTAGGGAATACTTTTTTTCGATTGGACTGGGATATTGCGATGACATGTCGTCGCTGTAGGTGGTTTCAAAATTTGAATTTCAAAAACTCCTACAGTGACAACATGTGGTCATTGTAGGTCCGTCGACTGCCCCATCTACACCGACAATATATCGTCGCTGGAGAGTGTGTGAGTTTATATGCCTTCAGCGACAACATGTCGTCGCCGTAGTGTCACGAAATCTCAGATTTTCGTGTTTAGCGAGCACCCTACGACTGTAGGTATATATATATTTTTTAAATTAAGTAACTATATTGATTAAAATTTATTAAAAAAATATTAAATATTAATTAAATAATAAAACTAATTTATTAATTAAATAATAAAACCAATTTAACAATATCCAGTCGCCAGAATGTAAAAAACAAAACATAAGTATTATTCTCTCCAGAATAAAAAAAACAACACAAAATATTAATAAGTTCAAAATAATAATATAATAAAACTAAATGTCATCAAAATTAATTCCAAAAGTCATTATCGTCGGGCTGTTGTGGTGGTTGTGGTGGTTGTGGTGGTTGTGGCTGTTGTGGTTGAAAGTTTGCCATCATGGACTGTATCATATTCATGTCCAAGTTGACAGGTTGAAATTGTGGAGCTTGGATGTTCGAATTTGTTGCTTGCAAAAATTGTTGCATTTGTTGGAATTTGTTGTTCTGGGTCATAAAAGCTTGACTGAAGTGTTGAATCATGGACTAGAAAGCCTCAGGTGGTATCGTTGGAGGGCCGACTGTGGTGGATGGAAATGGTGATGCATCTGATTGTGAAGAGGATCCGATGGCGCTTGAGGCAAAGGTACTAGTGCCTTTCAACTTGCGTCCAATACCTCGGTTGTGGCCACGACGTTGACCAAGTACCTTTGAGACAACTTGTGTCTCATTGACAGTGGCACTTCCTGCTGAAGATTCAGATTGAAATTGAGATTGTGTCTGGAATTCTTGCTGCAAAGCATCCTGCAATTTAGAAACAAGACAATTAATACATAAAATAATTGAATAATATACATATACAAAACTTATAAAGTTACTTACATATGCTTCCTTAGCATTCATGTTCACCCATTCACGTGTCAGATGATTGTGCATGTCATGGAACATATCGATAATGCTGGGCAGTTCCTTAGTCTGAAGATTCATTTTTAGAAAACAAAATTTAACAAAATCTCAGTTAAATATTGAAATTATTAATAAGATAACTTAAAATATTTCAAATTATCTATATATTTTTATTTACCTTCTTAAATCGAGTAGAAGCATAAAAAGTCAATCCATGGAGACTTGGATAATCTGTTTTGCTCTGTTGGCAGCATTTGCCTTTAAGCGTGCCATGAACTGTGGAGTGGTGAAAAGTTCAACCAAATTCTGCCAACTCTTGTTGTCCATGTCCTCCGATGGATTCTTTCTGGCTGTCTCGATATCATCATACCCTCCATTCATCGAAGTGTCTTTTCTTATGACCTTTTCTATCCTTGTAGCAATCCTGAAAATCTTGCTCAATCCCAGTCTCCACTCAGGAAGAGCTCGGGAAAGAATGAAAAATTCCTTTAAAAAAATGGTTAGATTTTTTAAATTATAAAAAAACATTACATGTGAATAAGTTGATAAATTTACCTCAAGTTTTTGTATCAATCCTGTCTTGTGCTCATCTGGAACACTCTGCCACGAGTCATAATATAACGGGACATGGTGACCAATAAGGTTACCAATAAGTCTCGTGAACAATGTCCCAAAATCACCAACTGCTATGTAGGTTCCCTCCTTCATATCAAATTGTAAAGTCAACGATCTGCTATAAATTTTTGGATCGAGATCGACCTCTTCTTTTAGGGCAGCCGCATATGTTAATTAAATAATAAAATTAAATTGAATAAAATAATAACAATTTGTCATTTATTGATAAAAGATAGACTAATTAATTATAGTACATTATCTGTCTCACAGGAAGTAGGAACTCGCGTGGGATCTGGAGGAGGATCACCCTCTCCATCACCGCCGTGAGAACGAGCAACAGTAGTAGATATATCTTTGCAGTTGAAATAATTATTAACTTAAAATCAGTTATAGTCGGAGGTTAATTAGATAACTTAAATAATTTCGGTAATGCATTTGAAACTATTGAAAAACAAATATTGTTGAGAAAAGTCATATATTGATTGAAAAGTCTTGAAATTAAAACATACATATTAAATATACAAATATGAATATGCATAAGAAAATATTATTCCTCATCAATGTTGATTCCTATATCATCATCTGTACTTTCTAAATCATCTTCAATAATTTCATCATCGTCGTCATTGATGAAATCATCATCCACACCCGGAACAGATCGAGACGTTTCCCCAATTATGCTGGTGTGACCAGGTTGATCCAAATGCATAATCTCCAACTCTCCTAATTCCACAATGAGTACAAAATTTGATGAAGTGCTATCATGCATGACATCAACCTCGTTATCATCATCGATACTTGGATGATCCCAGATCTTTTGATGATTGACTTCTTCTACTACCTTCAAATTTTTGTTTCTTGAAGGATCTTCCAAGTAGAAAACTTGTTTTTCTTGAGTGGGGAGAATAAACTGCTCGTTCTTGTACCATTCATAATTAATCATGATACTAGTTATGTTATTCTCAGTCACATTTTGACCCTTGCTTGCATCGGTGTTGAACCATTTTCATCGAAACAATACTACCGAGTAACCATGAGAATAGCATAACTCTACAATCTCCTCAAGTTGGCCATAGAAAGTGAAACCATCGGTTCCTGGCACCAAAACTCCACTATTTTGAGTGGCGCATTTCGTCACAACTATGTACCAAAAACTTCACACTGTTAACAATGCAAACCATGTAGAAGTATGCATTCTGATTGGACATGTTTGCTAAAGCAAATAATTCATCAATACACTCAATTGACTGTACTTGTCGCAACCGACTGTAGTGTCCCAGAATGTTTACTTAGTTAGCTAGATAGTTAGTAGTAGTTATAGTATTTTAGATTTCATGGATTTTGGTTCGAACCGGGACTTAGTTGGAAACTTATAGCAACAATTATGGATTTTATAAGTTTAATCTATAGTTTAAGAATATTAATTATAACATAAGGTTTGATTAATATTGCTAGTCCTAGATATATTATTTATTATAACCTAAGGTTTAGATAGAGCCGATAAGAATACGACACTTGTCGTAAGCATGATTATTAAGGAATTCAGGATTTTAATGATTAAATAAAGAAAGAGCAGCCTTAGCACCTACCAGAAACTATTAGGGTCATATTTTGACTCAATCAAAGCAGTTATCCAACCTTAATTATGCTGAAAAGTGCAATTACGTGTTTAAAATATTCACGTATGCCGATATATCGCAACTGGGAGCCAATATATCGCCTGGCGAAGGATACAGAAAACACGTTGACGTTACACGAACGTACGAATGGAGGCTCGGGATTAGGGCAGAGCCGATATATCTCCACATAGGGGCGATATATCGCCCTAAGTTATTTTATTTTTTTAATTTTAAAATCAAGCCTTGACTACTTAGACTTACCTCTGAACGTTTTGACCGAGTCTTAAGCCTTTGACTGACGAATATTCAAATATTTTCAATTATATTCATTATTTTTATTCAAGCCAAAAAGAATATATTTATTCCTATAACTCTATAAATAGGACCTAGTACTCAGCCCTTTTCCCTCATTCTTCAAGCTGAGATCAGAGACTCCAAGGTGTTAGTGCTGCCATAGAGTGATAAACACTTGGGTTGGGAAAAAGTTTTGTCATTCTTAAGCTTTATAAAATACTTGTGAAGTGAGGATTAGTGTATTTCGATATTGAAGTTAGACCAATCCTTAAGGTCAACTAAGGTACTCTTATTCTTTAAGTCCAGTTCTCTAAAACTCTTTAGTTTTCTTTAGTTCCTTTTATTCAGATCCTAACTTTTGATATTGGTTTTTTATTAGGTTCTTGAAACTAAAAGATCTTTCTTGGTAAGTTCTTCTTGAAGGTTTAGTTTCCACATTTATTCTTTACTCTTTAGGAATACTCACAATTTTTATTGTTGGTTTTAGGAGTGTTCCAAGTCCCGCATTTGTTCTCAAATATCTCGGTTTTGGTAAGAAAAATAGGATAGAATTTTATATGTTATATGATATGTTTTGTTATCTTATGTTACCTTATGTATAGTATATTTATAGACCTTGGGCATATGACTTGTCTAGCTAGCAAGCCCCAATAACTTATGGGCATATGACTTGCTTGGCTCGCAAGCCCCACAAATCTATTGGGCATATGACTTGCTTAGTTAACAAGCCCCAAGTATTATAATGGCCATTGTAGTATTATATCTCATATGTTTATAGTATATGTTTATGATATAATTTTATGTATATGTTTATGTTGTTAGTAGTTTTTCCTTGCTGGGCATTAGGCTCACTCCTTTACTTTTAGTGTGATGCAGGAAAATAGATACAAAGGCGGAAGGATTCTTGGAAGCTTGGCGTGTGTGTTGAGGTGAATGGAGTGGATGGGTTGCGTGTCGATTTGAGGACGGCGTTATTTTCTTTAGTCTCTTTAAATTACGTTTTTATGTATTTTTCGCATTTAGTTTTGTAAACAATTTCATTTAAAGTTATGTTTTATTTTAAAACAATGAGCTCGTTTATGTATTACAAATATTATTTTTAAAGTTTTCAATAAAGTTATGAATTTTTCTCATGTATATTCTCTTCAAAGTAGTAGTTATGTCTAGTAGGTTTAATGATCTAAGTCTTAGAAATAGTTGGGTCATTACACCGACCCATCTATAGACTATGACACAAAAAAAGAAAACACAATGAGACAAGTATTAATCAATACGAATTTCATAAGAATTATAAAGTTTTGATAATTTACCTTCAATTTAAACCACCTAGGGAAATCTTTTTGAAGATTTATGTTTGAATTTTCTCAAAGGCATTTACTGTATAGCATAAGGATTAAGGTAAGATAAGAGTTTGCTACGAATTAAATTTAATGAATTCATATATGTGTTGAGCAACTTACTCCATATATGGTTGGATTTCATGACAATTGTTGAGTACAAACCACTCCGCTTCTTTTCGATGAAGATAGTCAAGGGATATGATTTTCTTTTTGCTACTTGGACGACATTGTGATTCAAAAACTAACCACTATCTTTTAGGAATAAGAATATCTGCATTTCTTTCCGGACGATTAAATTTAGTCTCTACACCCTGAAGATATTGCGAACAAAAAGTCAAAGCTTCATCAGCAACATAACCCTCCGCTATAGAACCTTCAGGGCGCGCCTTATTCATGACATAATTTTTCAACTTTTTCATATATCACTCAAACGGATACATCCACCCATGTAAACTGGTCCTCCGAGGATAGCTTCTTGCGGTAAATGAAGAATTAAATGAACCATTATGTCAAAAAAGGTTGGAGGAAAAATTAACTCCAACTTGCACAAAATTTGTATCACTTGATCTTCTGCATTCCCCATGTCCCTAAAAACTAATGTACGAGCACAAATTTGCTTAAAGAAATTGCAAAGCTCAATGATTGTCTTTGAAAAAGACTTATCCAAGTAGCCTCGAACTCTTATCGGAAACAGGCATTGCATAAGAATGTGACAATCATGGGATTTCAACCCAACAATGTTGCCATCATTGTCAATTAGTTTCTTAGAGAAATTTGAACCGAAGCCATCAGGAAGCCTAACTCCATTTACAAACTGAAAAAAAAAATTGTTTATCATCTGGTGTGAAAGAGTACATAGGATGTGGTTTGATCAACTTCGTACCGTCTTCCTTGTGGTGCAACTCTTCTCGGATACCCCAATTCTTTAAGTCTACTCATGCGTTGGTGGTGTCTTTAGATTTTTCATTCATAAGAAAAGTACAGAGTAAATTGTCGCAAACATTTTTCTCTACATGCATCACATCTAAATTGTGCTTCAATTAAAGTTCGGACCAGTAATCAAGTTCAAATAAAATACTCTTTTTTACTCCAACTAAGCTATTTTGGATCTCGCTTTCTTTTCACACCCCTGAAACTGACATGTTTACCCGGCAAACGATCTGGAACATGCGCTAATTGTTCGAGTATGTCTTGACTACTGAATTTTCTTGGAGGACGTCATTTTTCATAATTCTCATAAACACAAGCGACTCTTCCTCCACTTATGCATAGAAGATAAGAATCTTCTTTGACCAACATAAGTTGTCTTCCCAATTACCCGACATGAAGGAGTGTCTTCGTTGCATGAAGGACATGCCATATATCCTTGGCCACTCCAATCAGACAAACTACTACGGGCTGGAAAATCATTGATAGTCCATAATAGTGTTGCATGCATTCTTAATACACTATTCGTTGCAGGGTCTCTAGTTTGAACTCCTTAAATTCGTCTTCCACAGGCCTTAAATTCCCAGGTGATTTCGGACTGGAAATCAATAAGGTCAGCATGAATGATGACTCTTTCATGCACAACCAAGGAGGCATATTGTACGTGCAGAATATTACCGGCCACATGATGTAAGATAGACTCATGTTACCAAATGGATTAAAACCATCAACAGCCAAACCCAATCGAACGTTTCTGGGTTCTTTGGAAAAATCAGGATATCTGGAATCAAATTTTTTCCAAGCACCCCCATCAACAGGATGGGGCATCACACCATCTTCTTTCAATCGTCCCTTACTATGCCGGGTTTTATCATTTGTTGTATGCCTTGAACCATAAAGACGCTTCAACCTAGGAGTCAAAGGGAAGTACTGCAACACTTTGTGGGCGACTTTTTTCCCCTTTGTGTCTTTGTCAACCCATCGGCTCTCACCACATACAGGACAACTCTGTTTTTGGGAATTCTCCTTCCAGAACAAACAACATTCGTACTTGCAAGCATGAATTGATTGATAACCTAACCCTAACTTCCTCATTTTTTTCTTAGACTCATAGAATGAAGCCAAAATCTTATTCTCCTTCGGGAATGCAAATTTCATAAACTTCAAAAGTTCATAAAATGAACTATTTGTCCATTTATTCATAATCTTAGTGTGCATCATCTTTACCAAGAAGTTCAAGGAAGACAACAAAGTACAACCAGGGTATAACTCAACTTCGACCTCTTGAAACAGGTCATCAAATTAATTCTCCGCACTATTGCCACCACCATCTGAAATTCCTTCATTTATGCCTTCTTTGTTAGTGTCTTGTTCACTAATAATATCATTGATGATGTCAATCATCTCATCAATCACTAGAGCTCCGTCGTCCACTACTGGAGGCATATCAACTTCACCGTGGTAGGTCCACTTCACATTTCACTGCAAAAACCCATATTTGTGTATGTGAGCCTCCACCACATCCAGTTTCTGATTCAGCATATTGACACACTGAACGCATGGGCATCTGATTTCTCCCGAAGCATTCACATGATTCTTCGCCATTTGTATAAATGCTTGAAGACCATTCTAAAACTCACCAGAGTTACGTCATCTATTAGTTATCCAACTCTTGTCAATCGTCATAACTAATTCAAGTGGAAAATAAATTATCACACTGTGATAATCATAAAAAACTACCTTTATTTGTTAATAATTTTAAAAAAATCTTATGAATATATGATCATATTTTATGAATATATATTATTGTTAGTTATGAATGTATTATAAAGTTTCATTATATAATCAAATATTTAATAATAATTATTATTATGTTATTTAATAATTATCAAACTCTTAATATAACTTTCACTTTTTTTTTAAATAACAATAAAGTTCTATTATTTTTAAATTATTATTTTAATTTTAACTTAATTTTAAGAGTACAGTTAACTTAATTACCTATTTTATCTACATATATTATCAAATTTTATGAATATATTATAAAATTAATTAAATAAAAAATATTTAATTGTAAATTTATTAATTTACCATTAAAGATTATTATTTTTATTTCTACTTATTTTATAAAAAAATATTAATAAAGTTTTATACTTGTAAAATTATTATTTTAATTTACAAAATTAAAGAAATGATGAATGAAAAAGAATAGATGAATAAATAAACATGAAAAGAAGAAGAAGAAAAATAATGGAAAAATGAAAAGAAAAAAAATATGAAAGAAAAAATTGGTAGAAAAAAATGAAAAAATGGAAGAAGAAAAAAAGCTCATATGTGTAAAAAAAGAAAAAAATAGAAGGAGAAAATAATAAATACAAAAATCAAGAAAAAATAGAATGAAAAACATGAAAAAAAGAAAAGAAAGAAAACTGAAAAAATATGAACAAAAAAACAAAACAATACAAATGAAAGAAAAAAAATAGATAAATGAATAAAAATGAAAAGAAGAAGAAGAAGAATAAAAAAATGGAAAGAAAAAAATGATGAAGGAAAAAATTGGTAGAAAAAAATAATAAAAAAATAAGTAAGGAAAAAAAATGAAAAAATAATTGAAAAATAATAAAAAATTAATGAAAAAATTAAAAATTAAAAAAATAATAATAAAATTACCTTCAAATAAAAAAAAACATAATTATGATAAAAAAAAATGTGGCATTTCCATATTTTAGTTAATTACTAATTGTGTTTTCCATACTTTAACTTTTTCTTTAATAAATTTTCTAATACAAATTAAGAAAAGTATAACTCCCATATTTTTGCACATTGATAGTGTAAAAGCCATATTTTTGAAAAATTCCCAAAATTAATCATCTATTGATGATTCATAATTAAGTAGGAATAAAATTACTATTTTACACTTTTAATTATATCTTGATTACTAATGTACCATCGACTTTACTAGTGAAGGTTAATTCATAATCTGATTATGAATTTGACGACAATAACCTTTTCAGTTCCAAAATCCAACCCAATAGGGATTCATCATTCAATCTATAAGAAGGTATAGATTCCATGTAGGTTAAGCTATGTCCCCAACCATATACATCATTGAGTCCCCAAAACAATAGTTCTTAGCCTGATCATTATGACAAACTGTAATGCATGAATCAAATGATCAAATGACATATATAGGAGTTCATAGTAACTTCAAGATTAAGATCAGTTTGTATATGATCATCAGTTTATGTGTTTTATAATACTATGAAACAATATTTAAACAAGTATTATTAAATCACATCTGGTCTAGTTCTACATACTCTCAGCATGCAAAGTACCTACACTAAAGTGTCATACTACACTAGCAACCAGGATCTAGGTCACATGTATTCATAATACTAGTGGACCGTACTAGCAGTAATTAATCTAAAGATTCCATAACTTTATTTTACTGCGAACTATTTAAGTTCATTATCTCAATCTCGATCCTCTCATACCAATATGAGATTGAGACCACATAGATGAACTTGGGAATTTTCTGATATTTACTTAATATTATTAACAATAATATAGTACATAAGCTACATATATATAATATTTCAATTAATTCATTTATTTCATTAAAACTATTATTAGCTACAATTGCTTTAAGGACACAATTCCCAACACTTCCATCTCACCTAATTTCGTCTTCGTTCCTTGCTCAACATCCTCATCCTCGTGAGCATATAAGATCAACATTTAGTTCTTACATTTATGGCCATAGTTAATCTTCTCATCACAAGTGAAACATAATCCCTTATCTCTTCGTTCCTTTAGCTCAACGGGAGATAATTTCTTGATAGGCAGAGGAGTGATACCTGAAGATTGTGTAGTTTGTTGACCTGAAGAAGTGAAAGAAGGAGTGCCTTGCTTATAAGAAGTGATTGTTGTGGAATGAACACCCTGACTTGAGGGTGAAGATCGAGTGTACCAGCTTGTCTGAGTAGTCTGAGTGTTGACGACCCCCTAAATCATCGTTACGATCCTCGAACAGTTGTGCCTTGGCCATTGCATCTGCCAAATCCATCAGTTTAGATAGTAGCAATTCTCTTCGTATTTCAAGCTTAAGTCCCAGATAAAGAAGTTCAAAAGCATTAACTCGGCAACCCCCGTAATCTGAGGCAAGAGCGCCTCAAATTCAGCTCGATACTGAGACACCTTCCCTGTTTGTGTGAGCTTGGAAATTTTTCCAAATGGGTCATCGTAAATTGATGTGCCAAAGCATTGTTGCAGTGCCTTGAGAAAAGAATTCCAATCCAAAATAGTCCCACCCTTTTCCATCCACTGAAACCAAGAAGATGGAGCCCCATCCAAGTGAAAAGCTATCATAAACAGTCGCATAGTATGCTCCACTCTGTAAAGATCAAAAAACGTGTTGATCTTATAAATCCAATCATCCACATTCGAACCATGAAATCGTGGAACCTTAACCCGCATAGTCTTGAGGAGTGAATTGATATCACGAAAATCTGGTTTAGAATTTGCTCTTCTACCACCCGAACGCCCTGATTCTCGATCAACACTTCCCTTGCCTTCCATCTCCGATGTCGGTGGAGTCAGAATTTGAGCTAGTCGTCCATCCATCTTTGTGATATGTTGCTCCAACAACGTAGACAATCTCTCCAATTGCTTCTCCAATTAGGCATCTGAGTATTGCTTGAAGCATTGCAGCAATTTCCTCATTCTTCATGGTGAGTAAGAACAATGAAAGCACCAATAATAGCCAAACACACTCTTCGAGTCAGTGCCAAACTCCAAAAGCTTTTCAGCTATATAATTCTTTGCATAAAAAATTCATAGTTTCTTTAACAATACTATTTATACTCAGTAAAAAGAAATACAACTCAAACAGAAAATTGGAATCTGTGGCTATGCTCCTCAACTTCCCTCCATCCTAACAAACTCCTTCAACCAGTTGGGTCTCACGTGCACCCTCTTCTCACACGCAAGAAGTTCTTCCTTGAGGCTATGCTGTGTTGTTCCCTCCTCTTTGCTGGTATCAAGTTCTTTAGTAGCTTCCTCTAAGTCTTGAGCTTGGTCCGAATGGTTGATCCAGTCTTGAACCATGTTGTTTACTGCTTCCAGATCCAATGTTATTGGGCCTACTTCTTGGGTTGGGCCAGTACTGCTAACACTTATCCCTAAATTATGCAAGATATGCAATCGAACAACATACTTGAGATGCATTTCTTTTCACTAATTTGCACAATTTTTTATAAACTTCCTTCGATAATGTGGCCTTAATTGATTCGAAGGGCTGACCAATGGCGACAAAGGATACTCCGTCCATCGCCCAACACCAGTTCTATCACAAGTACTCTTCATAAAGATTTTTGATGGTGTTCGTCTATCCACCTTAGGAAAGTTTTGTAGCAAGGAAATATCAACAAAAACAACAACAAAAATGGAAAAAGAAATAAAAAATTGAATTTGTGGGTGTTTAGATATGTGTTTACTTCATTAATCATAAAATTATTGAATTTGTGGATCTATTTTAGTATCAAACAATGTGTTGAATGCATGGTTAGATTTGCATTATTTAGTATCAAACGTTTGTGGATCTATTTTAGTATCAAACAAATGAAAATAAAATAAATTATTAATATTATGGGTAATTTGGGAATATTGGAAGATTATTTCAACCAATGCTACCAAAGTATGTAGGATTTGTAAATAGAGGGTATCAATTGATAATTATAAAAAATATAGGGTACCAAGTTTGTATTTCAATAAAACACAGGATACCAAATAAGCATTTACCTTTGTAATAAATTAGATTTATTGAATTAAACAATTTAATTAATAATCTATTTTATTAGAACCTGAAATTATAGTTCCATATGCCTGTGTGTCAGCTTTATAAACATTGTACATGGTAACATTAACAATAGATGAGTGAGTTTTGGTTGGCAAATCTTCCCCAAAACTCTTCATATGTAGGTAAAATAATATGGAGTACCAAGGACTTTGTCATAAGCAATTCTACTTACCTTATTAGATATGGTAATTCTGCCTCCATTGGTCGCCGTGATGGTGTAATGCCCCGAATAATTTTAAGACCTCGGACCATTAAAAACTACTAAGACATAGCTACTATTTTGGAGGACATACATAAAATAATAGAACTTTATTATAAAAATCCAAAATACGTGATCTCATTGTTATTACATAAAAACATAAAGAAAACATAAACCTTTAATTATTTGTTCAAATACTAAATGTGGAAAATAAATACATAAATTGAAAAGACTCAAAAATATAAACTTCATCCTTGATCTTCCAGCAGTCCACCCCCAATACACATGCCAAAGCTGCCATGAATCCATCCCGCCTTCCAAGATTATTTTCCTGCACCATCTAAAATAAAAGGAATCAACCTAATACCCAGCAAGGAAAATCTACTAAAACATAACATAAATCATAAGACTAAAAACATATACTATAAAACATATAACGTAAAAACGTATATCATATAAACATAGGGCTACAATATTAATGGCCATTAACTCATTACCGTAGTATGTGATAAAACTATCTAGGTCCTCTGTCTACTAATCGAGGTAGGTTAGATCACAAAATAATATATGATAAACCATCTAAGTCCTCTGTCTACTAATCGAGGTAAGTTTAATCATAACTCTAATCTACGATAATGATAAAAAATATTGGGAGTCATTTGCTATCTAAGCAACTACATTCCCCAAGTGACTACAACATAAAACATATACATACATACATATATACATAAACATAACATAGCATATAAACATATCATAATAAATATAATTTAACCTATTTTCCTTACCAAAAATCGAGATATTGGAGACAAGAACGAGATTGGAAAACTCCTAAAACCAAACAGTAAGAATCATAAGTTTCTAAAGAAATGAAAATGAAAAGGAGATCTAAAACATCAAGACAGAAACTTACCGAAAAACCTTATGTTTAAAGAAACTTAAACACCTAACCAAAAGTCATAAAATCAAGTTAAGATCTAAAAGAAAGTGAAAGAAAATAAAAGAACTATAATGAACTAAGCCTGAGAATAAGAATACCTTGAATAGACTAGAACTTTGATCTACACCTCAATACCGAAATGTCACTCTATCTTACTTCCCAAGTGTTTAGAAAAGCTTAGATGGAAAGCTTTTAATCCCGAAACCCTAGTGTTTTCTCTCTAGAATAAACTTAGCAGCTTGGAGCCTCTGAAGAATGTTTGAATAATGAATGAAATGGCTGAGTATTAGGTCCTATTTATAGAGTTCAAGGAGTGAAACTAACCCCTTTTAAAAAGAATAAATAAATGAATATTAATTGAATAAATTTGAATTTTCTGTTCAACAGATGCCCAGAACTCTGTCAAAAATGTTCAAGAGCACGTCCAAGCTGTTGAGGACTGTTTTAAGCTCGGATTCCACGAATTTTCAAACTACACTGAAGGAGCCGATATATCGTCTGCCCCTATATCCCGAGCCTCCGTGGTTTCGTTTGTGCGAAGTCGATATGTTTTCTGTATCAAACATAGGTGACATATCGGCCCCTATAGCTGCGATATATCAGCTACGCTGATATTTTAAACACGTTTTTGCACATTTTCAGCACTCTTGAAGTTGTTAAAACAAATTTTACCGAGTAAAACGTGATCCTAACAGTTGTTGGAAGGTTCTAGAGCTTCTAGATTTATCTTTTATTAATTTATTCGTCTAAAATCCTTAATAAACATACATGTGACAAGTGTCACGCTCTTAATTATTCTATCTAAACCTCAGGTTGTAATAAATAATATTTATACAACCAGCTATATTAATCAGACCTTATGTTAAAATTAATATTTCTAAACTATAGGTTAAACTTATAAAATCCATAACTATTTATATGATTTTCTAACTAAATCCTGGCTTGAACCAATAACCACGAAAAACTAAAATACTACTACTACTATCTAGCTAAGTAAAATTCTGAGATGCTACAGATGGCCTCCGATGAGATAAGTATAATGAGGCCTTCAATATTTGCATATTCTCTGCAAATAAAGTCTCATCTCTTCTCGATGTTGATTCAAGAGATTGGAATTTAGCTAATGTTAGTAGGTGGCTTAAACCGAACTTTGTATATATGGTTCGCATGTCTCCCAAATTATCAGTGACTTGCCCTAATAAACTAATTTGGATACATACAAAAAATGGTGAATTATCCATTGAACAAGCTTACTGAAGCCTCAACAAGGCTAGGTTTGTTGACACTTTAGTGATTTGGAAGTTATTCTAGAATACAAAACTACATCTTCGACTTAAACTTTTCCTTTTGAAAATGAGGAGAGAAATTTTGCTTCTTGGTGAAAGGCTGCATTTGAAGTTTAGTAGTGATGGTACTTGTCTTATGTGTGCCCAAAATAAAGAGACATTGCAACATCTCTTCTTCACTTGTTAGTACACCTGACGCATTTGGAGATATAGTGTACGCCCTGATTTTCCCACGGGCTGACTAGCCAGCTGACCTACGGCCTAATCATGACCACCACGTGGACATCCCCAAGACCGGAGCTGCCATTGTAAGGTCCTACCTCCTTAGCTCGAGGTAACCTAAGGGTTCGCCAAGATTGCTCAAGGACTAAGTCTGGACCCTGAAGGCCGCAGGTCGAGGTAAGCATCCAGCTCGTGGTACGAGCTAGAGTTGGAGGCTGTGACCTTTTATAAAGTCAGCCACGCAAGGTAAACGTGCATATATCAGACATCACGTGTCTGATATACCCCTGACTTCTCGGACACGCAGCACGAACGTGCGTATTCAGACACCCACGATTGGGTTGGGTCGTGCGGCCCATTATCCCCTTACTTATTAATTTGACCACACTTATGTGTCAGGTTTATGAATTAATCATGAATGTCACAGAGTTGACATGATAGGTAAGAAGGTCACGGGATGATTTTCTTACCAACTCCCAGGTGCCTTCTCCTATAAATATGGAGACCTTGGGAGTTAATAGAGGTTGGATTCTCGATTGTAAGAAATACCCTGTAATCAAATACCCAGTTTATAGCAATAATACTGACTAGTGGAGTAGAAGGATTTTAACCTTTGAACCACTTAAAAAATGTATTTTGAGTCACCATTTCATTTTCTAAGATCATTTATCTGTTTCGGTTCAACCTAAGCACTAATCCCTTTCTCTTCTTTTCTTAATTACATGTTGGCGAAGAACCGCGTCAACAGTTTGGTGCTTTCATTGAGAGAAAGTTTGATTAGTGCTGTCGCAAACATCCAACTATGGTGACTACTCGATCCAGGCATGGTAACGAGACAGAATAGCATGATGGGCAGGAGGCTCATCATACTGCCATCCCTGGTGAACAAATTCCTGAAGTCCAGCAGCGGCCAGGCAAACAGCCGACGGGCCAAGACGACACCAGAAGTTCGGCGCCCCGGCCACCTAATCCGAACCCATGTTATTACACTGCGATGGAGATGGAGAATGCTCAACTGAGGAGCTAGCTAGCAATAGCTAGCCAGTAGATCAAGGATGTGCTGGCCCGACTACCCCCTCTCACAACCGACGCTAACGTCGGAGAGAGGCAAGGCGAGGCTCCTAAGTCTCGTCGGGGTAATCGGTCCAGGCATAGCCGCTCGAACAGACTTCCAACAGCTAACTCCACTCCCTCGTTGCACCGACGAGAGGCAGACTTCAGAGGAATGCCTAGAGCCGAACAACAGCAGTACAGCCGTTCAGTCAGAACTTCGACTCCTAGCTCCCAACCAGCCTCGAGCACACCCAGGGGAGCTCGAGGAAATTCCAGAAGGAGGGCTCGCAGTGTCATCTCGTCTCCAATAGCCGTCCTGCGCCTCGTCCAGATTGCCAGGCGCGGGACCCGCAGGTTGGCAGGGCCGAAAGGCCCCCACCTAATTTGATCCGTCCTGACGGAACTAGGATCGCCTCTCCGGTCAGGCATCCTCCATCTCCAATCAGATATCCATCTCCTCCTCGGCCCGTCCGAGATATCCCAGCCTATGGAAGTAGTAGGAGAGGCCCACCATCAGCCGGACCTCCCCGACATAGCAGGGCGCCGAGGGAAAGCCCAGATCCTCACCACCAAAGGCGAACTCCGAGCCTATCTAACAGGAGCTACTGGACCGGCAGTTGACGGAGTGACCTTTCTGGCGGAGACCTGCGCCAGCGCTTGAGCTCGGCACAAAGTCCACCGATAAGTGTTTGCCGTTCTACAACCTGCTCCGAGGAAATAAGAAGTTCGAATGGACAGAAGAGTGCGAAAGCGCTTTCCTCGATCTGAAGGCACATCTGGCCGAGCCACCCGTGCTATCCAAACCAAAAGCAGGAGAGCCTCTTTTTCTCTACCTGGCTGTCACGGAGGATGCAGCCAGTGCCGTGTTGGTCCGGGAAGAAGATCGGATTCAGAAGCCAGTCTATTACATCAGCAAGAGACTTCTCGGAGCTGAATCCCGGTACCCGTTGATGGAGAAATTGGCGTTCTGCCTTATCACGGCCTTGCGAAAGCTCAGGTCGTACTTCCAGTCCCACTCAATACACGTCATGACCGATCAGCCTTTAAGGCAGGTTTTGCACAAACCTGAAGCATCGGGATGCTTGTTAAAGTGGGCAATCGAACTCAGCCAGTTCAAAATTTTGTACACTCCGCGAACTGCTATTAAGAGTCAGGCCCTGGCCAATTTTGTGGCCGAGTGCACAAGATTCCGGGAGGATCTTGCAAAAGACGAACCCCAGGTCACCTCGGCCCAGGCGTCGTGGAGGATATTCGTGGATGGTTCATCCAACGAGAACGGCTCCGGAGCTGGAATCATTTTGATATCCCCTGAAGGACATAGATTCCACTCGGCGCTGAGGTTCGGATTCAAGGCCTCCAACAACGAGGCCGAATACGAAGCTTTGCTGGCCGGGCTAAGGATAGCTCAGGAGCTGAAGGCGAGCTTCGTCCAGTGCTTCAGTGACTCCTTGCTCGTGGTAAACCAGGTTCTAGGCGAATATCAAGCACGAGAGCCCAAGATGGCTGCCTATCTAGCAAGGGTAAAGGTTGAGCTGTCCGCGTTCGGGCGGGGCTCGATCGAGCAGATACCTCGGGAGCAGAACGCTAACGCAGACGCTCTCGCCAAGCTCGCCACCTCTGGGGAGATGGAAACCTTGGGGTTAGTGCCGATAGAATTCTTAGAGAAACCAAGTATAGAGGAAGCCAGGGCGGAGGTCGAGATGATCGACGCCAGGCCGATTTGGATGACTCCCATCCTTGAGTATCTCGTCGAGGGAAAGCTACCTGAAGGGCGTAATGATGCGCGACGAGTTCTGTATCAAGCTCCCAGGTACACTATAGTAGATAGGGTGTTATACCGACGTGGGCACTCCCTACCTCTCCTACGATGTGTTCTTCCAGGCGAAGCAAAGGCCATCCTGCAGGAGGTGCATGAGGGTTTTTGCGGAGATCACACTGGGGGGCAAAGCTTGGCCTTAAAGGTCCTGAGGCAAGGTTATTACTGGCCAACTCTGTCCAAAGACTCGATCTCATACGTCAAGAAGTGCGATAAGTGCCAGCAATTCGCCGCAGTCACCTAAGCTCCCCCAGTCAAGCTGAAGATGATCTCTTCCCCATGTCCATTTGCAGTTTGGGGGATCGACTTGGTTGGCGCCCTCCCTATTGGAAAGGGCGGGGTCCGTTACGCCGTGGTGGCCATCGACTACTTTACGAAGTGGGCTGAGGCAGAACCTCTGGCAACGATAACTTCCAAAAAAGTCCTTGACTTCATGGTTAAGAACATTATCTGCTGGTTCGGGCTGCCCAAGAAGATTGTCTCCGACAATGGGACTCAGTTCGACAGCGACTTGTTTACCGGGTTTTGTGAGAGGTACAGAATTGTGAAAAGTTTCTCCTCCGTGGCCTATCCTCAGGCGAACGGCCAGGTCGAGGCTGTCAACAAGACTCTCAAGGCGAGCCTCAAGAAGAGACTAGATGAAGCGAAGGGGGTCTGGCCAGAACAGCTCCCCCAGGTTCTCTGGGCATACCGGACCTCGCATCGAACTCCTACAGGTCATACTCCTTTTTCCTTGACCTTTGGGAGTGAGGCAGTCCTCCCTGTGGAGATTAAGGTGCTTTCGCATAGGGTCCAGTCATATGACCAGGACCACAACCACGAGCTTCTTTGCACCTCTTTAGACTTGATTGATGAAAGGCGAGAAGATTCCCATCTCCAGCTCGCACATTATCAGCAGAAGATCACTCGCTATTTCAACTCAAAAGTCAAAAATCGCGCCTTTAGCGTTGGCGACCTGGTCCTCAGGAGAGTTTTCTTGGCCAGTAAGGACCCCAAAGATGGAGTCTTGGGACCGAACTGGGAAGGACCATATCAAGTCATCGAGGTCATTAAGGAGGGGACTTATAAGTTAGCTCGGCTTGATGGAGGGGCAGTCCCACGGACTTGGAACGCCATCCATTTGAAGAGATACTATCAATGATTCACTTGTAAGGCCTAAAAGGCCATATTCTATGTATTAAGCAATGAGAATCAACTTTTTGTTTATATTTGTACATGTCTTCAAGTGTAATCTAAAGTAACCACGAAAGACCCTTTCCCAGTTACTTGGGGGGCATATGGTACCAGGATATAACCAGGTCACCTTAATGACTTAGAAGTTGATTCATATCGATTGATCGTTGTTGTTCTTAAAAAACGCGAGATATTGGTAAGGATTAACGCGAACTAAGTTCTATCCTAGATTTAACCAGGTCATAAAACTTAGAAGTTGATTTAAATCTATTGATCGTTGTTCTTCCTAAAGAGCTCGAGATATTGATAAAAATTAACACGAACTAAGTTTTCAAATTAAGTTCCTGGATATAACCAGGTCATAAAACCTAGAAGTTGATTTAAATCTATTGATCGTTGTTCTTCCTAAAGAGCTCGAGATATTGATAAAAATCAGCACGAACTAAGTTTTCAAATTAAGTTCTTGGATATAACCAGGACATAAAACTTAGAAGTTGATTTAAATCTATTGATCGTTGTTCTTCCTAAAGAGCTCGAGATATTGATAAAAATTAACACGAACTAAGTTTTCAAATTAAGTTCCTGGATATAACCGGGTCATAAAACTTAGAAGTTGATTTAAATCTATTGATCGTTGTTCTTCCTAAAGACCTCGAGATATTGATAAAAATCAACATGAACTAAGTTTTCAAATTAAGTTCCTGGATATAAACAAGTCATAAAACTTAGAAGTTGATTTAAATCTATTGATCGTTGTTCTTCCTAAAGAGCTCGAGATATTGATAAAAATTAACACGAACTAAGTTTTCAAGTTAAGTTCCTGGATATAACCAGGTCATAAAACTTAGAAGTTGATTTAAATCTATTGATCGTTGTTCTTCCTAAAGAGCTTGAGATATTGATAAAAATTAACACGAACTAAGTTTTCAAGTTAAGTTCCTGGATATAACCAGGTCATAAAACTTAGAAGTTGATTTAAATCTATTGATCGTTGTTCTTCCTAAAGAGCTTGAGATATTGATAAAAATCAACACGAACTAAGTTTTCAAATTAAGTTCCTGGATATAACCAGGTCATAAAACTTAGAAGTTAATTTAAATCTATTGATCGTTGTTCTTCCTAAATAGCTTGAGATATAGATAAAGATTAACGCGAACTAAGTTTTTCAAAATAGTAACTAAAATGCGTAGAGGCAAAGGGCAGTAAATCAATTAAAAATAAAATTGATAGTTAAATTGTCTCGAGGTGTAACCACCTCATGCAGAAGTTACACAGAAAAAATTTAAAAATATTCAAGAGAAGGGCACAAAGAGGAAGGCCCTAAGCTCCACCAGTTGGCCCCTTGGAGGTCGCCGTCTCGCCCTGCTCAGCTGCGCCGGAGCCTTCCCCAGCCTCGGAGGGCGCTTCTTTATCGAGGCGAGCCTTGAACTTCTCCAGCAAGGGCTCCCAGACGGCCGCTGCCAGGAAAGAGAAGTCGGCGTCCTGGTTATAGGCCCAGCAATGGTAGAACATGTCTTCCATGGCAGCGTCTGAAGTTGCCCGCTCGGCCGCTAGGGCGGCCTTGGCCTCCGCCTTCGCGTTGTCTAGGTCTGCCCGCGCAGTGGCGAGGGCGGTCTCGAGCTCTTGAAGCTTCGGGCGAGTCTCTTCCAGCTCGGCCTGCGAGGCCGCCAAGGCATCCTTAGCCGTCTGCAGAGAAGCCTGGTGGGTGGCCATCGCCGCCTGGTGCTCGCTCCTCATCTCCTCGAGCTGAGTTTTAGTCCTGGCAATGCTCCGGTGAAGGGCAACGACGCTCTGCGAAAGCGGAGAGGCAATTGCCTTAGAAAAAAAGAAGGAAGAAAGAAAAAACAGGGCAAGGTGTAATAATCAAAAACCATAAAAGGTTGAGGTTAGCTTACCGTTAGGGCCATGCCCAGTGAAGACTCCAGCACGCCCACCGGGCTCCTGGTTTCGATGGCCCTGAGCTCCTTCTCGTTGAACTTGTATATGTGGCTGACGGCGTAGTTCGCTGACTCATACACCGTTCCCCGGAAGGCCTCTGGAATCTTCTCCAGGTCCTGGGGGTTGACTGGGATGCGTACCTCAGAGGGTACAATCGTCGAAGCCTTGAGCTCCGCCCCTGCGTCCCGGGCGGGGGCCGGAGCTCGCGGAGGGGGTGGGGGCATGTTGCTCCCCCCTACAGCAGGAGGAACTATTCCCGCGACCTGGGAGGTTGGGGGCTGCTCTTTCTCCTTTGCAGTAGACTTAGTTGGGGTTCCAGCGGCCTTTTTCGATGTCCGGAGCTTCTTCATTTTCGGCCCAGAGGCCCCGGCTGAAGGATTCCCCCCGGCGAACGCAGCTCACAGGCTCCCGTCGGGCTGAAACATCTCTTCTGTCAAAGCGAAGACATGGTTAGTACAAGAGTTAACAACCATTCAAAAACAAAAGCAAGGAGAAATTCAAGTATGTATATATACTAAAAGGGATCCTACCCCCTGAGCTAGAAGAAGAACCTATGGTTACGACCATCGGCCCCGGAGCTCCTGCGGGAGAATCTAAGTCGATTATTTCCCGAGCTGGTGCAAGTTCTGGATCCGACTCTGGTTCCGGGCTAGATTATTCTACATATTGCCTAAGTCTCGGAGCTACGGCACCTCTCCGGAGTGATGGACATAACCGAAGATTGGTCCCATACTCCTCAAATAAGATCGACCTAAAGGCTAGGGTGTTATCTACGACTACGGTACCCCTAGGTCGGCTTTCTTGGTAATCCAGCACGAGCTGGTCGACACAGTGGAGCAGGGTTGTATCCAGGTCTGGATCTCTTCGGTGACGTTGGACGATCTGTCTGGGATTGAACCTAGCTAGCCGGGGGTCGGCAATGGCCCTATCTAAATTCCTAAACATATAAGGGTTACCTTGGCCAGAAGGACCCACGGCTGCTCCGGACCGGATCCTCTCCTCGTCCATTCTCTGGGCGACCTCCAGCGCCCGCTTCCTGTTCCTCACGAGGGGAACCTCGTCGTCCTCGTCCTCCTCATCTTCGTCCCCCGTGACCTCCTCCACGATGGTAGGTCTGGTGTCGCGAGCTGGGGGAAGCCCCCGGGGCCTCCTTAGGTTCAAAGTCTGATTTGGGAAAATCAGCTTGCAGGCCACCATCGTCTCGTCTGTTACGAGCATGCGGTAATCCTTCTCACTGGGGGGCAAGCCCGCCAGTGTCTCGTATTGAGCCCCGAGGGTCACAGATTTCTCTGTCCTCGTGAAGATAGCTGCAGGATTAGTCTAAGTCATAAAGGGATACGGGAGGAGCTAAACGATACTTAACTTACGAGCTAAGGTTGAAAAGCACTTATGAGGACGATTGAAGTAGTGGAGCTCGCAGTTTCTGAACCCTGTCGACATGAGGAATTGATCTTTGAAGTCGTTGGGGTGGCTGGGCAGCTCGATGACCGCAGCCGTGTTGGGAAATTGGGTTAAGTAATAAAACCCATCGCCTCGCCCCTGCTGCTCCGGGCTAGCCTTGAGGCAGAAAAAGTACAAAATGTCTGCAGGAGTGGGGACCTCCCACTCCTGTTTCAAGAATAAATATCTTAACCCCGCCAACAGCCGATAAGAGTTGGGGGGGAGCTGGAAGGGGGCCAACTTCACGCAATTGAGGAAGTCAGCAAAACAATGATCCAACGGGAGGAAGGCCCCCGCCTTAAAATGCTCGTCGCTCCAGGCCGCGAATGCCTCGTCAAGCGGCGCGCAGCTCTGCTCGCCCTCTGCAGGAGGTCGGGCAATCACTGATGCTCTCCCCAGCCTGATGTTGTGGGAGAGGAATATTTTGTTGACCTTCGTCTGGTCGATAATCTTTGAGACGATCCTCTCCGCCTCAAAGAACGCATCAAGAGCCACCTCGAGCTCCTGTTCCACCGCTGGCCCGAAGTGAGGGATTAGGGATTCGGCCATCACCGCCTTTCCTTTGTCTTGCTGGGAGGCCGAGCTGCCGGCGGTCCTTTTTGGGGCATTCTTCTTCGGTGCCATCTGGTCGCCTAGTGAACAAAAGAAAAGATTTCAAAAAAGGCGACCTGAGCATGAGGAAAAATCAAATGTTCTTTGCACGAGCTGAGGTAAGCCCAGCTCGTGGAGAGTGGGACCACGTGATTCTATGAACACGCACCTGTGCTCCCAACAGATCCTCGATTACTCGAAATTCGTGTGTCAGGAGGGTCAGGTTAAAATTTTGCCTTGGAGGGAAAGTTCCAATAGGCATGAAAGGCAAAACCGCCTGTGAAGCGTGTCCCCTAAGCTACCCGGTTTTGCACCCAAAATACTAGATATTTTGAACTAATGTCCCAAAAATCCTACCCAGAAATTTTCCCCAGAAAATGCATCCTGTAAACCATGCTCCTAAACGGTTTTCTACTACAAAGTAGGGCCGTACGCGGTGCGGGTGGTGCGGTTTTTGACCATTTTTTCAAACCAACCCGCGCATGCGGTTTTTCTAATTTTCCAAACCGCACCCGCACCGCGAAACTAAAAAATTGCAGAAACCACACCGCAAAAAAATGGTGCGGTGTGGTGTGGTTTGGACTACCGCCAAATAATTAAACTATCATAAATAATCATATTAATATTTCAGCAACACCTAAAGCTTGAAAATAAAAAATAAGAAAACTTTCAACAATACAATAATCTTAATAATGGCTCAACAAAACACCTAAGAAAATACAACAAACTTGAGACTAATAAAGTTACAACAACAACAACTATAAGTCAATAATCTTAATAAAGTTTCAGCAACACACCTAAAACAACATAGAACAAACTTGAGACTAATTAAATTCCAACATCAATATGAAAGATACAACTAAAATACTTTCAGCAATAGAATAAAAAAACAACAAACACCATCTTCCAGCTCCAAAATTAGTGGGCTTTGGGTTGGGCTTTAACATATTAGACTGAAATAAATATAAAAAAATAGTATTTTTATAATATGCGGTGCGGTGCGGTGCGGTTTGAACCGCATTTTAATAATTCAAAACCACAAACCGCACCGCACCGCGCGGTTTAGTGAAAATTCAAACCGCGACCGCACCGCGAAGAATTTCAAACCACATTTTTTTTGCGGTGCGGGCGGTTTGATGAACAGCCCTACTACAAAGATACCCTAATCTAAAAGGCTTTCACCCTTCATTCCCACAAAACCCAGCAAACCCTTGCATGTAGCTACAGTAAATATTTACCTAAGCTACAGTAAAAAATAATTTTGAAACGTGCATAGTCAGGAGACTTACAGAGTGTTTGGCTGGGAAGTGGATGAGAGTATCGCCTGGGTTGGGGGCTTCGTCGGAGCAGTTGGTTCCAAGGCTTCGAAGGATTCTCTGCGCCTGAACTTCTTGAACGATAGGAATGGCGGTCGGGAAGAAAAGGGTTTGTTCTCTTGAAGACGAAGAGAGAAGATGAGGAAAGTTTCTGAAAAAGATTGCAAATGAACGGGTGGCCCGTGCATAGGGTGGCCACCCCTTTTTATATGCGTGAAGGGTCACGTGAAGAGGGCCGTTGGATTGCCCTGATGTGGGATCCAAGGCCCTCCACTCGAAAGATGAAACGACGGCTGGGCATAGGCTAGGCCATTTAATGCGGTTCTCGAAAGACGTACCGCCACCAACCACGATGTTCCACGTATTCAGCGCCTGCGTAGAATGTGGAATATGAAGAATTCTTGGGGAAACCTAAAAGCCCCTACTGTGGCCTTACACGACGTCGTGTACCACGAGCAGAGGTTTGGGGGGCAGATGTACGCCCTGATTTTCCCACGGGCTGATTAGCCAGCTGACCTACGGCCTAATCATGACCACCACGTGGACATCCCCAAGACCGGAGCTGCCATCGTAAGGTGCTACCTCCTTAGCTCAAGGTAACCTAAGGATTCGCCAAGATTGCTCAAGGACTAAGTCTGGACCCTGAAGGCCGCAGGTCGAGGTAAGCATCCAGCTCGTGGTACGAGCTAGAGTTGGAGGCTGTGACCTTTTATAAAGTCAGCCATGCAAGGTAAACGTGCATATATCAGACATCACGTGTCTGATATACCCTTGACTTCTCGAACACGCAGCAGGAACGTGCGTATTCAGACACCCACGATTGGGTTGGGCCGTGCGGCCCATTATCCCCTTACTTATTGATTTGACCACACTTATGTGTCAGGTTTATGAATTAATCATGAATGTCACAGAGTTGACATGATAGGTAAGAAGGTCACGGGATGACTTTCTTACCAACTCCCAGGTGCCTTCTCCTATAAATATGGAGACCTTGGGAGTTAATAGATGTTGGATTCTCGATTGTAAGAAATACCCTGTAATCAAATACCCAGTATATAGCAATAATACTGATTAGTGGAGTAGAATGATTTTAACCTTTGAACCACTTAAAAAACGTATTTTGAGTCACCATTTCATTTTCTAAGATCATTTATTTGTTTCGGTTCAACCTAAGCACTAATCCCTTTCTCTTCTTTTCTTAATTACCTGTTGGCGAAGAACCGCGTCAACATATAGCTTTATCTCTCTCCATCCCATGACTTTACCTATTTTCAATGGTATGGATTTTCTTACTTGGTTATTTGATAATAATAACCAATTTCCTCTTATGAGATTCAATGTGGATAATAAGATTATTTATATTTACTTAGTTTGTAACAAAATATGGACCTTTCATAACATCTGCTTCTACTTAGGTCAATCGGAGTTACCTACGTCCAGTGTGAAAAAATATTAATAACAAATATTTTAAGTTTGTACGTAACAGGGAACATGTCCAACTTGCCTCCGACCCTCTGTCGTGCTAGATTAATTCGAGGTTGGGTTGTAGTCGTATTTTTATGAATGCATCTTTAATAAATGGAGTTGGTGTTGCTGGAATGGTTATTCGAAATGGAGAATGCAGCAGGCATTGAGACAGTGGCAACTTCTCCAATCATAGTGCAAACTCCTTTTGAAGCAGAATTGATGGTTTTCTCTTATCCTATCAACCTTGCGGCTCAATTCAGCCGACCTGGTGCGGTATACTTCTTTGATTGTCTTATACTTTGTAGAACTTTGCAAGAAGGACGATGTCCATACTGTAAGTCTTTGGATTTGTTTTCCTCTGTTAGACAATCTTTTGTTTGTTTAAATTTTCTTGTTTTTTGAATTAATAGAAAGTTTAACATTATTGCTCATGAGTTTGTTGTTTGGGCGGCTAGAGACAGAGTTTTTGGGTTATTGAACTTCAGGAAGGTGATCCCCAGTGTGATCACTAGCTGGTTTTTCTCTTTCTAGTTTAGCGAAGGTCGTTTTTTATCAACAAAAAAAAAACTCACAGAACATAGGGTAAATACCATTTTAGACCATATATTTTATAAAAGTTATCGATCAGACCCTCTGTTTTTTTTAAATAACAATTTGCCCCTGCATTTTGCAAAATAGAATAAAATAATACTATGAGTCCAATTTTGGTCAATTTTTTTAATATGACTAAAATTCCCTCACATTTTTAATTAATAAATTAAATTATATGAAATAAAACATTATTAAATTAAAATTTTATTTAAAATAAAATAAATTTTAATTAATTAAAAATTAATAATTTTTTTCATTATATCAAAATTTAAACAAAATCATTACTTAATCAAAATCTAAACATGTACAAATATCAAAATCTACACAATAAAATCAACCAATATTCAAAATTTAATTTATCTACAACATCAAATCCTAAAAAGTTAAATTAAAAAAAAAATCTGGAAATGGTTGGTTTCCTTTGGTTGCTGTGATTCAACAATGTTCACTGTCACCATCACTGCATCCTCACCACTTGCAACCTAGAAACTCATCTCTGCTTCTCATTGTCTCCTAGTTTTTAGCCCAGCCCTATTACTCAAATCTGAATCCTTTTACAACTGATCAAAGGCAAGAGCTTGAAAGACAAACCATGATTTACAAGTACATGATGCCCTACCTCTGTTCTTGTATTATTTTTGGGGGTAAAAATGGGCTTTGGAGCTTGGGATGACAAATAGCTCGGATCAAGACCCGTGAAGATGTAGAAGAACAGATCGGAAGAAATGGAGGTGTTCAACATCCCCATTCACTTTGTCACTCAGATCAGTGCCCCAAGTCGATACCCATCTCTTCTTCTCCAGCAACGATGAACTTAGAGGCAAGCACAGGAGACGACATTGGGAAACTAGAGGTGCTTGGTTGGGTGGAAGGAAACGACGCAGGGGATGGGTGTGGGGGCTCGACGATGACACAGACCCAGATCTGGAACGACTTCGTCAATAGAGGTGTCGACGAGAGCTTCCAAACTTCAGGGCTCGCACACGTCGTCGGTAGAGGTGGTTGGTGTGCGTATGTCATCGGCGGGAGGGGGTTTCCTACAAGTCACTTGGAAATTCAAAGAAGAAGTGGAGGAGAGAAAGGACAGACAGTAGGGAGAGAAAAGAAAAAAGTAATGTTTTTTTTTACTTTTTTTTAAAACAATATTTATATTTAAATCAATTTTATTTATTTTTTATTTAAAACTATATTTTTAATTATTTAATTAATTCTCAACTTAATAAAACTAGGGGTATTTTAATTATATTGAAAAAAAGTTTGACCAAAATCAAACTCAGGGTATTATTTGTTCTATTTTACAAAATGCAAGGTTTAAATTGTTATTTAACAAAATAGAGGGTCTGATCGGTAATTTTTGTAAAATGCATAGTTCAAAATAGTATTTACCATAGAACATATAAGGGTATATTTGTAAAGAAAATTGGTTTTGGGGGAATATGTATAATTATGAGATAATTAGGGAAATATATATTTATTATTTATTTAATTATCATTTTCACAATTATTAATTAATTAAATGAAACGATTAATTTTGAATAAATTATGACAACTTATTTTAAATTAGTTTAAATTTAAAATTTTAATTTTGAATCATTTATGATATCTTATCTATAATTAAATAAATATACTAATTTAATATTTAAATCGAATTTGAATTTGGGTTGTTATATTGGTTTTGGAATATCAATTTGAATTCAATTAAAATATATTTTTTAATATAATAATAAATAAGACTTTAAATTCAACCCAATGAAATAAAATAGTAGTGGAAAAATATCTACTTCTTGGAGTAGAGTTACGCACCAGCCACTATCCATAGCACATGCCAATTTTTCAGTTTTTTTATTTTACTTTATTGTTTTAATGAAATAATAAAATTATTAATTGTTAATTAAAAGTATTTTAATTAATTAAATAATAGTATATTAAGAAACTCACTAATATAAATATATCTTATTCTCTCTCTACTTTTTAAGAGATTCAGTTTTGACTCATACTCTTTCCGACACAATTTCTCATTCAAAGAGCTATTTTAGAGAGAGAAAAAAAAACATTTCACTTTTCTATTGGCCAAAAAATTCTTTTGATCTTATGTGTTGAGAATATCAAGAATCATAAATTGTCCTATTATATTTGTACATGCCCACACACATGCTGTTATGTAGAAAACGACTTGTAAGATCATAGTGAGTCATACTTGTTTGTGGTACATAGAGAAGATGTTCAAAATAATACTAGAACTTAACAATGAATCCTGGTAGGCTTCAAGAGTTATAAATTATTATTTTAGTATTTGGATTAATATATATTATTATAATGGATCACAAAATTATTTTATGAAATATACCGAGCCAATTCTATGCTTTCGCTGCATTCTTAGATCACTATTTTTCCAACATGTTGTGAGTCTTGGAGTGATTGTTTGAGATTTTAATGGCTACCCCTTGACTTTTCTTACTAAACAGTTGGAGGGGTTCTTTTTTTTTTCTAAAGAAGAAGTTTTGCCGCTTGATTTTAGCCTCCATTATTGCTTTTGGTTTCCAAGTTCCAGGAGTTAAAAATAATTAGAAAGTTGGTATTGATAGTGTGTTGGTATTGATAGTGTCCTTTCTCATATTTTCATTTCTCATAGTGTGGGTTTCTTTCTCATTTCTATTTAGATATTTAGTTCATGTGTTGTTATAACAAGATTGCTCATAAACTAGCCAAGCATATACATTTATAATTGATAATGAGTTTACTTGGACCAAATTTTACCATCTATTCTAACTTTTGTCCTTACTAATTCATTTCAATGAGAATTGGTAATATGTCAAAAATTAAAATTAATAGACAAATATAAAAAAGTATTTATATATTATGTTAGGTGTTTGGTAACATTTTTTTTTCTCAAACAATGTTTTTTATTAAAAAAAGTGAAAATATTTTTCAGAAACTTGTTTGGTAAAAATAATTTCACTTTTAATTTTTATAAAATAATAATCAAAATTTTGAAAAAAAAGTTACTTTTTAAATTTATTTAAACAATTTTTTATAATTACACTCTAAACATGTTTTATTCTTCTTTAAATATATATTTTTTATAGATTTATTTTCACGGTTTATAGAATTGGAGTATTGACTAAAATTTATTATGGTTTCTATTTATAAAATTTTAAATTTTGGTTAAGTTATCACATAACTTTGAATGAGTTTGTGCAATTAATAATTTGTGTGAAACGAGAGTCTTGTTGGCAAAGTTCTAGAGATGTCTTGTTGGCCAGTTTTTTTTATTATTTATTTATAGGATTGTTAGAAGTTTTAGAACTTTATAAATATGTATTAGGGAAAAATGCGACAAAAATATTTCTAATTTTTTATTCATCACACTTATATATCCAATTTTTTTTTTTACGGGAAAAATACGTAACATTATGTTTTGGGTGCAATCGCCACTACATGAGTCGTTAAGTGCACTTAAGGGTGACGAGATAACCATGTGTCATAGTATCATTGATCCATATCGTATTTTTTTTTAAAAAAGTTATTAATTAATTTTAAAATAAAAAATAATTAAAAACCTATTTTAAATCATAAAAATTTAAAATTAAATTAAACCTAAAATATCTAACTAGTCTAACAAAATCAAACACAAAACTTAACTAAAAATATTAATTAATTATAAAATTAAAAACTAAAATCAAATTCTAAATTAAAATAAAACATCAAAGTTTTTCTTTTTCCTTTTTCTTCTTCTTCTTAACCCAAATTTCAAATTATGCATCATAAATTAAAAAAACAGAACTAAAAAATAACCCAAATCAAATGTAACTTAGTGCCCAAATCAAATATATAGGCCACATTACACTTACATGAAAAAGAAAATTATTCAAAAAATTCAATTGTTCAGTATTCATCTTCTTCAACTTTAACAATAAATCACAAATTCAAACAATTTTGTTATTAAACCTAGATTTAACTCATAATCTCACAAATTCAAACATTTTTGTTATTAAACCTACAAACCCTAGATTTAACTCATAATCTCACAATCAATAAACCCATATCAACCCACAAAACTAAAAAATAACCCACAAACCCAAATCCCCACCTGCACCCACGACCTCACAGAGGCAACATCCTCGCTGTCGTCCATCACTGTTGACGACACGTGAACAATGCCCATTAGTGAAACACACGAGGCGAGGAATTGGCAGGGAGTGCCCCCCCATCCCCGTCCCCATTTATAATTTTATTCCCTGTTGTTTACCCAAAAAATGACTACCTGATGACGTGGTAGAATTAACATACACGTGGGATACACGTAACCGTTTAAGTGAGTATGATCTATTCGACCATCGACCAAAAGAGAATTCACTCAGCAGACATCATATTTTATGGGCAACCAATCTGGTCGCAGGATTTCATATATTTCCTTCAGATGTGTAATTTTGCATTTATATAATAATTGTGATTTCCATTATTATTTAGATACGGCTGTATTAAATGTAATTAAGGTCGATCGGTCTATGTAAACTCCTTGAGCCTATAAATAAGAATCAAAGGGCTCAAGAGAGGGGACTTTTGAACTTTGGAATTCGGAGAGAGAATTATAGTGTTTTTATCCGCCGTGATTGTTGTTGACCCAGGATTTGGCCAACTGACACGGAGTCAGAATATGCTTGATATGAATGAATGTGTAGAGAAGAACGTAATGACAAAAAGTAATAACAACACGATATTTTTATAGTGGTTCGGCCCCAGGATCTGGTAATAACCTACGTCCACTTAGACTGTTATTGATATAAGAACCACAGGAGTGATCAAAGAACAAGGGTTCAATGAGTTTCACTAACCTCTCAAGAACAATACAATATCACTAGGAGAATTACTATAGTCTCAAATGGTTCAAAAGCCAAAAAGTCCCTTCCTTGAGCTATCTTTTGCTATTTATAGGCTCAAGGGGGATTACAAAAGATTGTTACATATATTATTTCCTGAATAATCGGATACTCAGGAGATTGTGTGAGTTAAATTCGGGATTTACAAAGATCTTCACAGTAATGTTGCTTTGTATGCGGAACCATCGACCAGACTGGTCGCAGGTAAGACTGGGCTGCTTACTGCTTCTAATGCGTCTTCTGGTCGATACTCTAGCAGAGCTTTTCCAGGTGTCAGCCACGTGTCCAGGGATCACTTGCCACGTCATCAATGCTAATTTTTTGGATAACAATTGTATTCATCCTAAGGCTTGTGAAACTCGTGAACCCTAGTTCATTGATCACAGTGTTGGGATTCTACATCAATAAGAACACTAAGTGGACGTAGGTTATTACCATTTTCTGGGGCCGAACCACTATAAATATTTGGTGTCGTTTATCTTTTGTCTTTATTTTCATCTCGTTTTTATTGTTTTACTTGACTCCGTGTCGTTGACCAAATCGAGGGTCAACATTTTGGTGCTTTCATTGAGAGCAAAAATCAAGACCTCCAAGAAGATTAAATGGCGAAAACAACTAGAAAGACTAGACAAACCTCTGGTACTGCACCAACCCAGCCTCCTCCGCAAAATGTGGCTGATGATGAGCCACAAGTGGATTTGGAGGAGGAGGAAATGGATTCTGAGACCTTGAGGATGACATTGGTTGTGTTGCAGGAGGAGTTAGCCAATCTGAGGGCTAATCAAGAAAATGTGGCTGAAACGATGGTGTTACAGCAGAGAGAAATTGACAGGCAATGCCAAGAGTTGAATGAACGGTAGGCCGACATGGATCGCCGGCAGAGGGACGCCACTGCTGCTCTGGAGGCAGCCATTCAGTTGGCCCGAGGATAGCTTGCACCAGCCTCCCAACCAGATCAGCCACCCAGTGTACCACCACAACAAGGTCCACATTCAGATCATCCCCAACATCACCACACTCCGCCTCAACCGGAAAACCCCCAGAGGTCGAATGCTGCTCAACAGGATATCCCGTTTCAAGAGCCTGAGCAGCAACCACCTTCTCGCGTTGGTTGAGATAATCCCCAGCAGCAAATGCAGAATATGGCTGGGCAGCCTCCTCGAAGCCCTAGACGTCAGACTGCTGAGGAGCCAAATCCACCGAACAGAGGACAACGTCCTTCTGCGAGCAGAAGGCAGGTTGAATCAAGCTCTACGGTCAGAAGTCCCCCACGACATAATAATTTATGGGGACCTACCGACCAGCGCATGCCTCCACCTGACGGCCAGAACATGCCAACGAGGGGATGGCGAAACAGTGCGATCAGTAGGTCACACCATAGTCGGTCACACTTTAGGGATGACCATGACTATAATGAGGCAGATTCCGGCAGGAGAAATGTTGGTCGAAGGCAAGGAGAGACGGGTGGAGAACAGAACCCTCCACCAAGAGAGAACCGGCCAATGAGTCAGAATGTTGGGGGGCAGCCTAGACAGCCCAACGTCTTTGATTGACTGGGCGTGAGCAAACAAAGGCGTAGGGATGAGGATTTGAGGGATGTTCTCAATGACAGACGAGAAAGACACGACGAGTATGCCCCTCCAGCACCGGTCGCCCCAATAGTACCAGATGTTGTACAGGTCCAGGTCGGTGTGTTGAATTAGGCCGTCCAGCAGCTAGTGGGGAGCTGGACATCCCACATTGAATACGACCAAAGAAGAGACACTCCATTTGTACAAAGAATAGTCATGTCTGGGACCCCAAGCAAATTTAAGATGCCGGTCTTGCCCAACTTCACTGGATTAGAAGACCCAGTATCTCATGTGAATAAATTTGAGATACAAATGGATATCCAAAAGGTGTCAAATGACGCTCAATGCAGAATCTTTCCAGCCACCTTGTCTGATACTGCTCAGGAGTGATTTTTCAAATTCCCTCTTGCCAGCATAGGGTCTTGGGAAATGTTCATGAAGGAGTTTTACAGACAATTTTATGCTGGTCGAGTACATCCGACTGAGGCCAACCAGCTGGTCGAGTACATCCGACCGAGGCCAACCAGCTGGTCGAGATATGCCAAAAGGAGGGAGAAACCTTGAAGGGGTATGTCCAACGTTTTATGCGAGTCGCTGTTGGGGCTAAGACAGTTGGTGATGAAGGAAAGATGATGGCACTTACGACTGGAGTACGGGGCCATCATCCCTTTGGATTAGCTTGTAGAAGAATGGAGTAAAAAGCACCCAAGAATTTCTGGAACATCAAGCTCGAAGATGCCATTGCCAATGAAGGAAAGACGCCCGCAGACAACCAAGGTCCGAAAGAAGATCCCACCAAAGCCGCCAATGGGTCTAGGAAACCCAATGGCAACGACAAAAATAATGGGGAAAACGAGGGGAAAAGAGCAAACAATGAGCCGTCAATGTTTGAGAGCAAGCGCCCTAAAAGTAACAGATACGAGTTGAGGTTCACCAATTGCACGGCCCTAGTCGATAGCAGAGCAGAAGTTTACCAGGCCACTAACACCATTGTTCCCTTCATGCAACCAGCCCCAATCAGGAAAGATATCTCCAAGAGAGATACATCCAAGTTTTGTCGTTTTCATAATGACTATGGTCATGAAACCAATGAGTGCAACCAACTTAAAGATGAGATTGAGCTCCTTATCAGACAAGGACACTTGAGAAGATATGTACGAGTCGTGGGAGGTTCTCTGCGAGAGGGTCAAGGAGGCAACGAGCATGCACCTATACGCCAACGCTCGCCCCCTTTACAACTTGCTCCAGTTGCTGGTACATTGCTGACCATTTGCGGTGGCCCACACCTGGCGCGTGATAGTGGGATGGCAAGGGAAAGGTACGCCCGAACCTTACGTCACGACCAAGACATTGAAATGTTGAACGTAGAGGAGCGAACTCCAAAAAAAAACTCGAACAAAGGAAGAACTGATAACTTTCTCTGAGCTTGACGCTCAACATGTCCGATTTTTCCATTCGGATCCTCTGGTCGTAGATGTCCAGATCGTTAATATGATGGTTAAACGAGTATTGGTGGATACAGGGTGCTCATTAAACATTCTGTACAAATCTTCGCTGGAGAGAATGAAGTTATCAGTGCAAGATTTGGAGCCATGCAACCAAACCATTTATGGTTTTTCTAGCCAAGGACTCGTGCCAACAGGGTCGATCAAGCTTCCAGTCACAATAGGGACTGCACCTGCGAGCAGGACATTACTCACTACTTTCATAGTAGTTGATTGTCCTTCTGCATATAATGTTGTGATTGGAAGGCCTATTCTAGTCGACCTGTGAGCCGTGACCTCGCTCTGGCACCTCGCCATGACGTTTCTAACCGACGCAGGGGTAGGATACATGTTGGGAAACCAACGAGAAGCGCAGGAATGTTATAATTCCTCAATCACCAAGGCAAAAAGGGGCGGGTCGGGGGAAAAGGTCGAGAAAAGGTTGTTGTTGGTAAATGAAGTACAAGCCCAATCAGGTGAATAGGTGACCAAATAGAGTGTTGCCCAAAGGGAGGATAGGGACTTAGATCCTCGCTTTGGGGATTTTGAAGAGAGTGTAGGACCTGTGGAGGTCCAACTTGAAGAGGCAAATCCTACCAAGGTTGTGAAAGCCGGTAAAACTTAGAGACAATGACGAAGAAGAAACTGGTGGAATTTTTTAAGGAGAACCAGGAGGTGTTTGCTTGGTCGCATAAAGATATGGTTGGGATTAACCCATCAGTTATCAGCCATGTCTTGAATATAGACAAAAAATTTCCACCAGTGCAACAAAAAAGGAGGCTGCTCGACAAAGACAGATCAAAAGCATTAAAAGAGGAAGTCGATAAGCTAAAGGAGAACAGATTCATCAGGGTAGCATTTTATCCATCTTGGGTCTCTAATCCTGTACTGGTTCCCAAGCCGAATGGAAAGTGGAGGACGTGCATGGATTTCACAGACCTCAATAAAGCCTGCTCGAAGGATTGTTTCCCACTCCCAAGGATCGACTAGCTAGTCGATGCCACATCAAGGCATGAGATTTTATCATTCATGGACACATACTCTGTGTACAATCAAATCAATATGCATCCACCTAATGAGGATCACACTAGCTTTCGAACAGATACAGGGCTTTACTGTTACAAAGTAATACCTTTCGGTTTGAAAAACGCTGGTGCGACTTACCAGCGACTGGTCAACCATATGTTCAAAGAGCTGATCGGCGTTAACATGGAAGTGTATGTCGATGACATGCTGATCAAGTCGAAAAAGGAAGAAGAGCACATCAGGGACCTGCGAGAATGCTTCAACATCTTGAACAAATATCAGATGAAGCTAAATCCCCTCAAGTGTTCATTCGGTGTTGGATCGGGAAAGTTTTTTGGGATTCATAGTAAACTCGCGAGGTATCGAAGCTAATCCCAAAAAGATCAAGGCCCTGATCGAGATGAAGTCCCCTGCCAAAATTAAAGATGTTCAAAGCCTAGTCGGGAGGATTTCCGCTTTGGTTAGATTCATTTCTAAATCAACGGACAAGTGCGTTCCATTTTTTTATCTACTCAGGGGCAACAAGAAGTTCGAGTGGACGGAAGAGTGCGAGCAAAATTTTCAGGCACTAAAGACTCATATGTCGCAAACACCGATCTTATCCAAGTTGGTCAAAAAAAAAACTTTGTACATCTACTTGGCAGTCACAGAGTATGCTGCTAGCACTGTTCTGATCATAGAGGAGGAACATGTTCAAAAAGTTGTGTATTATATAAGCAAGAGGCTAGTAGGAGCAGAATTGCGATATCCGCCCATTGAGAAGTTAGCCTATTGTTTGATTCTTGCCTCCAGAAAGTTGCGAGCATACTTTCAAGCTCACCGTATTGTGGTACTTACCGACCAGCCGATACGGCAAGTTCTGCAGAAACCAGAAGCCGCTGGTCAATTATTAAAGTGGGCAGTTTGATATTTCTTATTTTCCACGAGCAGCTGTGAATGGACAGGCTCTAGCAGACTTTGTCGCGGAATTCACTGGAATCCAGGATGCCAAGCCGATAGAGGAGTCTGAACTCCAAAGTCAAACTCCTTCGTGGAAATTGTTCGTAGATGGCTCTTCCACCGAACACAATGATGGAGCAGGTTTAATCTTAGTCACGCCTGAAGGACATCGATTCCATTGTGCAATTAGATTCGACTTTGCAGCGTCCAATAACGAAGCCAAATACGAAGCTCTGCTCGCAGGATTAAGATTAGCCAGGGACATGGATATTAAGTCACTTGAGATCTATAGTGACTCCCAGCTAGTGGTAATCAAATTATAGGAGAATATCATGCCCGAGGTCTCAAGATGGTTGCTTATCTGAACAAAGCAAAGGACTTATTGGCACAGTTCAAAAAATTTACTCTCCAGCAAGTACCTCGTGATCAGAACTCAATGTCGATGCCTTAGCCAAGTTAGCAAGCGCGAAGGATGCTGACACCTTGAGCATAGTACCAGTTGAGCATTTGTCAGCACCAAGCATTCAAGCAGAAGAGTCTTCAATGGTGATTCAAGTGGAAGACACATGGATGATGCCCTTCATTAAATACCTAGAGCAAGGAATGCTGCCGGCAAACAGAAACAGATCAAGAGCCCTCCAGAGACAGTCGGCTCGGTTTGTTTTGGTCGACAAAATTTTGTATAGAAGAGGGTACTCGATGCGTAATGCCCTGGTTACTCCAAGACCGTTACTGTGAACTTTGAACCGTGCTTAACTCGCTAATCGAGTTCTTTGGTTATAAATGTGCATCTAGGTGTTATTAGTAGGTTAAGGTGAAAAACCAATAAAAAAGAAATGATATATTTTATTTAAAACATAAAATTGTTCATGGGCCCATAAAAGCATTTACAAGCTATTTACAATCCAAAATGGTCTTTACAGTTTAAAATTTACAACCCGCCGACCTAAGCGGCAAAAATAGAGTAAACCCCCTAGTTCCTCCAAGAAACTCCTTGGCCGTGGTGGTTAAGAGACCGCATATGTACACATCACCACCTAAGCTCTCCACTCAAGACTGGGTGAGCTTTTCTTTCCCTTTACCTGCACCACATATCACCCATGAGCCAAAGCTCAACAAGAAAACTCATTACTGCATATAATTATTATCAAATGATTATCATTATAATCATACAGAGCTTATAGCTCTGAACAGATGAGTGAATATCACTTTGTGGTTACGTTAACCATGAAGGAGCGTATAACTCTAATCAGATGAGTGATTTAACACTTGAGGTTCTGGTAAACCATAATGAGTGACTGACGAGCAAGTCACTACGAGGCTCAGTACCCATAGCCATGTGATGAAGCAGTCTCCTAGGCTCTCTGGCCCTAGCTCTAATCAGGTGAGTGACTGACGAACAAGTCACTACGGGGCTCGGCACCCATAGCCATGTGACTAAACAGTCACTGGGGCTCTCTGGCCCTGGCTCTAAGTGACTAGCCTTATGCTAGACAAGCGCTTTTTAGTTTTCATTGAACTTGAGTTCGGTTCGGCATTAATGCTCATTTGAGTCATTCAATGCAGATGTCGATTAGATCTATTCTTTTTCGGCTTGCGGTAAACACGCTAAGACCGTTCTTGACTTATTAGTCAATACCAGGTGACCAATGCTCAGTACTACTGCCGAACTTGACTAATGAGTCACAGCTTCACAGTTAATACTGACACCATTACCAATTCTGACTATTTAGTCAGTGCCATGCACAAGTGAGCAATATTTGCTAAGCATTCGATATGCAATCAATGTCCACATTTAAACACTCAACATGCCTCATGAATAACCATACATGTCACATATGGGGTGCAGTTTTCTTACCTCTGGTTCGAGCGAGAATTAATAAAAGAACGACCCTTGAGAACGATCAACCTTTTAGTTCCTTGATGGCCACCTGGTCATAACCCATTACGAGATTCTATCAATAAAATGAATAACAAAGGTTCCCAGACCAAAACCTAGCCTCTGAGACATTGAATCCTACTAAACCAGGTAGTAGGATCAATCTTGAGGCCTAAGGTTTGAATCCCCAAGCCAAAAACCCACTTTTGGCCAAAATGCCACTAAGGGCTGCGGCCCGCCTCCTCAACCAGAAGCGGCCGAACTTCCTTTCCCCAACACGGGCCACGGCCCTCCTTCTCCATGTCATGGCCCAACGGCCCAGCAACTTCTCCCTTCCTCTTCAATGAGCTTGGGTCGTGGCACTCTAGAACAGAGCCGCGACCCCACCTGAAACCCAGCCAAAAATCCCTGTTTTTCCCCTTCGAACTCACTTCAAAACCTCATTAAAACTCTCCCAAAATCACAAAGCAAAGCCACCAACTATTACCACAACTTATCTACCATATAAGCATCAAAACCTAAGCCGTACACCAATCAAAACTTCATCAAATTCCCATTTCCATGATCAAAACTCCAAACCTTAAAACCAGCACAAAAACAGGGAAAGGTACTAGAAAATGGAACTAAAACCTTACCTTAAGCTTAGGTTGAATCCTCTTCAATGGCTGAACACTAGTCTAAGACCTCAAGCTTCAGTCTCCAAGCTTGAACCCCAAACTTGCTTCAAAATTCAAAGGAAGGAGAAGAGAAAGATGATGATCGTGAGGAAGGAAAAAAGGCTCTGTTTTTTGTTCTGTTTCTACAGCCTTCAACCTTTATATAGCCTAGGTCAAATGACCAAAATACCCTCCATGCTTAAATCACTTCTTAACAACCCCTAAGGGCAAAACCGTCTATTTCCACCTATCTCGTTAATCATAATTAACACTCTCCAGTTCCCGCTATTCTCAAATACCAATAAAATCATATCCTATTACCCTTTAATTCCCGGTAATGCTCTAATCATGAAATCACCCCGAGACTCACCCCGAGACCCGAACTTAAACCTGTTATGACCAAACCACTAACTTGTTACTCAAAGATCCTCTCATGCCGAATGGCTCGAAAAAATCCAAATTATTATGTGGCCTCAACAATAGCTCACCAACATGCATGAAAATACACAATTACGCCCTAAATTGGCCAAATTACCAAAATGCCCCTATTATAAAATGTGGACCCACATGCATGCATTTAACATCATATTATAATATAATTCACATAAACATGCATATAATCATTTAATGGCATAATAAATCAATTATGGCCCTCCCGGCCTACTAATCCAACCATTAAATCACATTAGGGATCTTGGGGCATTACACAATGCCACTGTTAAGGTGTGTTTCAAAGGAAAAGGCCAAGTAACTAATGGAAGAAGTCCATGAAGTTTTCTGCGGAGATCACGTTGGGGGGTAGAGTTTATCAAAAAAGAACCTAAGGCAAGGATACTTCTGGCCTACGATGAATGAGGAATCTGTGGATTTTGTTCAGAAATGTGACAAGTGCCAAAGGTTCTCCAAGATACCACGAGCGGCCCCCAATGAGCTCAAACAAATGCAAAGCCCGTGGCCATTCGCAGTATGAGGGATAGATTTGATCGGGTTTTTACCACAGGAAAATACAATGTCAAGTATGCAGTAGTTGCTGTTGACTACTTTACAAAGTGGGCCGAAGCTGAGCCACTTGCAATAATAACGACCAAGAAGGTGCTAGATTTTGTGGTCAATAACATTGTGTGTTGATATGGGCTGCCAAGGAAAATTGCCTCTGATAATGGCATGCAATTTTACAGTGATATTTTCACTGATTTTTGCGAGAGGCACGGGATTATCAAAAGTTTTTCATCGGTAGCTCATCCGCAAACAAACGGACAGGTTGAAGCTGTCAACAAGACCCTGAAGGACACCTTGAAGAAAAGGCTTGAAGAGCAAAGGGGGCATGGCTAGAACAACTACCAGAAGTCCTTTGGTCGTATAGAACATCCCATCGAACAGCAACAGACCATACTCCATTTTCTTTGGCCTATGGATATGAAGCCATGTTGCCTATTGAATTAGACCCACCATCGCATAGAAGGTTGGCATACGATCAGAGTACCAATGATCAATTATTGATGGAGTCTTTGGATTTGGTCGATGAAAGACGTGAGCAAGCTCAACTTTGAGTGGGAGCTTATTAGCAAAAAGTGGCTCGATATTTTAACTCTAAAGTACGAGAGAGAAAGTTTAACGTGGGAGATCTAGTACTTAGATGAGTTTTTCTTAATACACGAGAGCAGGCTGCCGTAGTGCTTGGACCCAACTGGGAGGGTCCGTATCAATTTGAGGAAGACCTCCAACCAGGCATGTATAAACTTGCTCGCTTGAATGGAAATCTCATTCCTCGCTTGAATGGAGAACACGTGCGCAAGTATTATCAATAAACAATTCTTTTCAAAGAACTGGCTTGTATTAATTTCATTTTTTACAAGTTTATGAAGAAGGGCTGGTCAATTATATGACTGGTCGCTTACAAGTGTAAGATCAATTTTTGATCACTCGTACATACACGATTTTGTCCATTTATTACGAGAAAAAAAAGGAACTATGCGCAGCCAGTTATTCTTGCCAATTATTGTATTTATTACAAGTATTTGCTCATTACGTATGTTGTTTTGCTATATTATCATTTTTATAAGTATTCATTACAAGCAGTAATGTTCGAACAGGTCTTGGTCATGGCAAGTGACCGAGGACCTTAAGCTCCTCAATCACTTGGGGGGCATATAAGGTACTCAGCAAGCAAAGCATATCAACAAGCATATGTAACACACGAGCAAAATAAGGGAAATCATACTACGACACTTAGAGTATTTTTCAAATCAAAGTGCTATGCTAAGTTCGGTCATGCGAGTAGGTGTTATAATAAAAAACAAATATTATAATGTCAAAATAGAAATGTGTTACACCGCGAGCAATTTTTGCTCGGGTGTAACTATTAATTAAAAGGAAGCTTCCCTACGCAGCAAAAAATTGTCTTGACATTATGAACCGTAGTTCGTATGTCCTAGTTACAAATAAAAATAAATAAAATTACTGAGCAGCAGGAGCAGCAGGAGGCTCTTGTTGGGATTGCTGGTCGACTGTTGTCCCAACATCCTCGTCGACGCCTTCAATGCCTGTCGCTAAAGAGATCTCAGGGGATTCCTGAGCTTTCCTCTCTTATTCCAGGCAAGCAGTGCACTTTACCAGTTCAACCTGCTTCATATGCTCTGGGAGATAGTCAAGGTTCGCCTCGGGGTTGCTCTTCCAAAACATATAGAAATAGTTGAACGTCGCTCCCTTGAACTTCTCCAGGTTGCGAGCGTTAGTTTCTTCGAGCAGTTTGACGTGCTCCTCCTGCTCGGTGGTTTCTTTCATGCTGATCGACAGGTCATCCTGAAGTTTGGAGGCCTCTTTAAAATTCAGCCCCGAAGCCTCCTTATACTTCTCCTTGGCTTCAGTGATTTTGACCAATGCCTCCTGGTGTTTCCTCAGCTTCTCGCTCAGGCTTGCGTTTTTCTCTTCGGCCGCTCTCAGCTGCTCGACATGTTTGGTCTCGATCGCCTTGAGCTGCTCAGCATGTCTGGTCTCGACCGCCTTGAGCTGCTCGGCGATTCTTTCCTCGATTGTCTTAATCTCTTCAGAATGCTTGGCAACAATCTCCTCCGAGCGACGCCAACTAGTACTCATGGTCAGAACTCCCTGCGATCAGAGAAAAAGTAACGCTATTAGTATGAGTCAAAGGGGCAAGATAGACAACTAAAGCACAACAAAAATGGCAACTTACACTGAGTACTTCATTCAGCACGCGGCTGGAAATTTGGTCAATATTCATGGAGGAGATGTTGATGAAGTTTTCCTGGGTACGCCGGTGTCTTGACAGTTTCTTTAGCTTGTCATTAGCCGAGCTGTATGCTGTGTTCAGGATAGCCTTGACCTGAGTTTTTCCTGACTGATCAGAAGGACTGGGGTTGCAAGGAGCTGGAGAAGTCGGGTCGAGGGGAGCTGGAGGAGGGTCGTGTCCTTGGAAGGTGGTGGTGCAGGAGGATCCTCAGTCCGAACCCTTTTCTTGGAGGGGTCGCTACTGCTTTCTCCAGGGTGTCACATGCTTCCTCTCTTCCTGCTTGCAGGAGCTTTGGCATTGATGTTGTTGTACAAGTCAAAGGCTTCTCCATAAGGCATGACTGCAGGATGGAAACAAATGATCAGACAATATAAATTAAGTTACTTAAAAAAGCAAGGGAAATTCTAAGTAATATACCCGAGCTATTATTACTAGTCGATACATTATTTATGGAACTACTGCTACACTCACTCTCTGCCTCGATGTGGTACCTAGACCAGGTGTTGAAGGCGCCCCCAGGCACGTTTTCCCTCTGGTCGGGTGAAGGTTTGACTAGGATTATCCCAAGAATATCGTACTTCTTGATATAATTAGTCACCATCCTAGCCGATATGACGCTAGGAGGCGCCACGTACCAGTCCACTTCTGGTCGAAGGTCGTCGCGAGGCCGGGCATGGGGTTGGATTTCTGGTGGTGAAGTGTTTATAGGTTGTGGATCATTTGAAGGACCCTCGATGTCGACTGGTGGTTGGTTAGAAGGGGGATTGGTGGATTTCTTTTTTCTACGAGTAGTATATTTCATGCGATTCCTATCAGGTTGACTGGTCGGAGGGTTGATCGGGTGGTTTTGCTGAGAAAATGGAACTTTCGAAAACAACAGTGACAGTTGTTCTTGATCCTCAAACAGTAGTGCGAGCAGATCGTCGTCGATTGGCCTCTCACCTCCCCAAGGATCGTGCATGAATATCTGAGGACAGAAAATGGGAGGTGAGATTTACGGCCAACAAATAGAAGAATAGTAAACGTTGGGATAACGTTGCTCGGGTATAAAAGTTAAGCTTTTATACGACTAGCAACATTTTAACGTAAACACTAAAAGCATGCGAACAGTTTGGAAAAATAGATTAAAAAGCGGAAGTGAAATTTTTTTTCAGGGAAACTTTTCGACTCCGAAAACAGACGGGAAAAACCTAGATTTTTCCGAAAGCATAAAAATTGAATTTTTACTTCAATTTTGGGCCCTAAAACAATATTCCTACTTCCCCCGCCAATTTCTAAGCCTCACTTAGTGTTTTTACTAATTAAAACTCCTATCCTATCTGTTATATTATTTTATAATATAATGTAATATTATATTATTTTATAATATAATGTTTTAGATTAAATAAATGTGACATAGAGTGTCACATATTGTAACATATAATAGAGAGTTACATTATTTGGATATATGTGAAATATCCAAACATGTAACATATTTGGTGTTACAAATTCATCACAAATTTGTAACTCCTAAATATCACCCATTATTGTGTAGATTTGTTGTTACACAATATTGAGATGAATTTCTTAAAGCCATATGAGAAATGATTGATAGAGATATGATTTTAACTCCCATATTGTGTATGGAAGTTACAAAATCAAGTGGGAATAAATTGGAACATTTTGGAAAAATCTAAAAATTGGTTGCTGAAAATGACCAAGGGCCACGGCGCTTGAAACAAGCGCCGCGACCCTAGTGGCCGACAGCTTCATACAAATTCGGTTTTTATCCAATTTTGAACGTTTCCAACATCCAAGTAACTCCCAAATCTCTATTTTAATTCCATAAAACATCCAATTAATCATTGGTAACAACCATGGGGGTTGGTGGAATTTGAAATTCAAAGGGTATCTCAAAACTCTATAAATAGGAGCCTATTGCTCACTTGTAAGACACAATATTTCTATCCATTAGAGCACTTGGCTAGAAATACCTTGAGGCTTGATAATTCCAGAAAGCATTTCCTATAATCTGTGAGAGATCCCTTAGTACTTGAGTTAGGGGAAAATAAGCTTTTGGACAAATGTTTCAAACCTTGTTCAAGTTGATGATCCCCAACACTCTTCACTTTGGTAGTGTGAGTGAGAGTTGTTTATCTTTTGTTTCTTGTTCCTTTCTTTCATTCTATTGCTTTTCATCTTTATATTGTTCTTCTCTATTTACTTGTATTTCTTGTTCAAGAGTTGTAATCTTTTATTTTCTTTTATTTCAAACACTTTACTTTATTTGTAACCTTTTGCTTAGAGTTGTATTTTACTATTCTCTTCTTCTTCATCATCTTCTTCATTTTCTTTGTTTATTTGTAATTTTCAGTTATAGAGTTGTAACTCTTTTTAATCAATCATTATTTATTTGTAATATATTGCATAGAGTTGTAATTTATTATTATTTCCATTGAGGCAAAATACATATTTTCATAACACTATCATGTTACTACCTACGAATCCGATTACCCCGAAAGCATTTTTTCTCAAGAACTTTTAAAAACTCAAACCCGAATACCAGAAAGCTCGAGAAATATATTTTGCATGGTATAGCAGAGACAAGGAGATCACGAAACTTACTTGAGTTGCAGATTGCAAAAGAGTTGCGAACGTTGGTGCTTGGGGCTGGACGGACACGCCTTGGATCACCGAAGTTTTATGGGCTTTTCTGGTTTTTTCTTCTGAGTTCTTGAGAAATGGAAGTTTGGTAAAAGGTAAAAAATGAGAAGAGTGGGTTATTTATATTGATCGTGGCACAGTTAAAAAGGTAATGATGAGGGTAAGTTTTCGAAACGTGGGGAATCATGTTAGCCGTTAGAACGCTTTTGGGAAACTGCAACGACCATGATTAGCTACTTTTTCGAAAATGCGCTGATAGATATGACAAGTCAAACGGAAGGTTGGTCGATTAAGTTTATTATATGCTGGTTGCATTAAAATAAACTTGCAGGGCAAATGTTTACCCAAAAAAGGACTACCTGATGACATGACATAATTAACATACACGTGGGATACACGTGACCGTTTAAGTGAGTATAATCTATTCAACCATCGACCAGAAGAGAATTCACTTAGCAGACATCATATTTTATGGGCGACCAGTCTGGTCGCAGCATTTCATATATTTCCTTCAGATTTGTAATTTTGCATTTATATAATAATTGTGATTTCCATTATTATTTAGATACACCTGTATTAAATGTAATTAAGACCCATCGACCCATGTAGAACTCATTGAGCCTATAAATAAGAATCAAATGGCTCAAGAGAGGGGACTTTTGGACTTTTGAACTTTGGAATTCGGAGAGAGAATTATAGTGTTTTTATCCGCCATAATTGTATTCATCTTGAGGCTTGTGAAAGTCGTGAACCTTAGTTCATTGATCACAGTGTTGGTATTCTACATCAATAAGAACACTAAGTGGACATAGGTTATTACCATTTTTTGGGGCCAAACCACTATAAATATTTGGTGTTGTTTATCTTTTGTCTTGATTTTCATCTCGTTTTTATCGTTTTACTTGACTCCGTGTCGTTGACCAAATCGAGGGTCAACACCTGTCCTTGTCCCATCCCCGCTTATTCCCCATCGGGAACTCATTTATTTAAAAATTAATTTTAGATTAAAATTTTAAAATAAAAATAGTAAATTATATGTAAATAAAATATTGCACAATATTTATGATTTAAAATACTAAACATTATCCCAAATAAAATTTAAAATATTAAAAAAACTACTAATATACTACAATAACATATAAAGAAAGATATAAAATACATATAAAATATTACAAAAATATGTAATAATTTAAACGGGGCTCCGTTGGGGTGGGGAGTGCCATCCTCGCCCCCGCCTCATTTAACATTTGGGTTTTAAAAATTGTTCTCGTCCCTGCCCTGTTCCCCATTTAGATGGGGATTCCCCGCCCTATTAGGGGTGGGTCCCCGTCCCTATGGGAAAAATGTGCATCCCTAGTGCCCATCTACCCATATCTTCAATATGCCAATCTCTGGAATGGAAGCTTTCAGATCAAAAGTTTGAAAATGATGGGGCTTTGTGCAAACTTCGCCATGGCCAAGCTTCGTGTTTACTCCATGGCGAAGAAGAAGAGGAAAGATCAAGGAAGGGGAGAAGAGGAAAGAATCGAGGAAGGGGAGAACAAGGAAGATCTGGGAAGAAGAAAGAAAAAAAAGAAGAGAAAAAAAATAGTTTTTAGGTTTTAAATCTTATTTTATATTTATAAAAATATATATTTTTTAATAATTTAAAATTGTTGAAAAGTTTTTTTTTTTTTTTTTTTTTTTAAATTAAGAGATGGACCAATAGTAGCGTGATACATGTTATCCCATCAGCCCTAACTACATTTAACTGCCCATGTAGTAACGGCTGTACCCAAAACCTAACGTTAGGTATTTGTTTTGTAAAAAAAAAGTTTGGAAATGTAAGTAGAATGAATAAAAAACTACACATAATTATGACGGATTATTTCCTATGAGTGATAAATGGAGTTTGAAGAGTAAAAAAGTGAGAGAGTATATTGGAATTTGGGTAGAGAGATAGTATATTTGGCTGCTTTAATACATTTACAAAACCATATAAATTTCTTTAATTATTTATTATTTTGCTAATTTTTTATTGACAAAATATTTTGCTGCATCTGATAGTTGTCTTTTTTTCCAAATATTTTGTAAATATGTAGGAAATATATTTGGTATATTTTCAAAACATATTTTGCAGATACAGTATTATTAGGGGTGAACATCGGTCGGTTTGGGCGGTTTTTTCATAACATAAAATTCAGAATTTGGTTTTCGGTCTGGATTTGTGCAATCCAAAAATCGACCAACCAAACCAGTTAAAAGAAAAAACCGACCGTTTTGGATCGACCAAACCGAATTTATTATTATTTTTTTTGAAAGTTTTAGTTAAAAAACTAAAAATTTTGGATTGTTGGAATCTATTTTTGTTCCTTTTTAAAACATAAATATATAGAACATAATTTCAGATTTTTTTATTTTTATTTAATAATTTCAATAATTAATAATTATATAATATTATATTGTTCGGTCGGTTTCGGTTCCGCCGGTCGGTCCACACAAAATTTTCAAACCGACCGAACAGTGGCGGTTTTTTCGATATTCGGTTTAATTGGTTTCGATTTTTTCAATATTCGGAAGGTCGGTGTATACAGTTTTTCTAATTTTTCGGATTTTATGCTCAGTTGTAAGTATTATATATTTTGTTTGAGATACATCTATGATAGAAGAAAACTTAAAGAAAAAAAATCCTCATTTAATTTGAGCTTAAATTGGAGGGAAAGTCAAATCAAGATAACCGCTAAAATAAATAATAAAGAAAGAAGTAAGAGAGAGGTTTTTCCTCCAAAAATTTGAAAAGCTCCCGCGTTTTTCTACTCTTCCGACTCATCTCCCTCCCTCCCTTTCACTCTTTCCCTCTTTTTTTCTCTTCCATTCTCCGCCTATTTCCTCCCTCATTTTCACTTCTTCTGATCTAAACTCAAACCCCTTTTCTTATTCTTCTTCTTCTTCTTCTCCTCTCTCTGCAATTTTTCTTTCTCAGATCTCACAACCCATTTCCCCTCCATCTTCGTCAACAATGAGCAGACAACCCAGAGTCAAGAAGAAGTCTTCTCAGAATCTCGGTACCGGAGACGTAACTCCGAAGCAAATTGCTTTCATCGTCGATCGATATCTATTCGACAATAAATTTTCTCAAACTCGCTCTCTTTTTCGAACTGAAGCCTCCTCCCTCATTGCTCAATCTCCCAGTCAAGAGGTACGTTTTTTTTTAGGAAATTTGTGATCTGGGGTTTCGATTTCTTGCGGTTTTCTTTAATGGGTTTGTGTTGATTTTCTCAGGCGACTAAGGGAATACTGGGTCTCGGCCAAATAATTAACGAGTATATAAGTTTGAAAGCACAGAAACTAATGGTGGATCAAGAAAGGGTTCGACTTGAGCAGGAGAAGTTCCGGGTCCAGACGCTGTTGCAGAGTATGCAAAATGCAATGTCTGCGTACAATGCTAGTGGAAGCTCGTCTGTGCCGGCCGCGATTTCCTCTGTAGCTCCTAAGCCAGCGATTATGGCTCCTCGGTTGCAGCCGTTTAATGGGTCTCAAGCAGGTACATCATATTTACATCCCAGTTACCTTTTTCGATTTATGTTCAAATTGAACTGAAAACAAAAGCTCATGAATCTTGAAGATGGTACAATGTTGGTTTATACATATTTCTTACTAGTGTAGTGATGTTGATTAGGATGAACTATCAATACGGATGGCACTAGTGAAAGTTGATTTCTTTTTTCTTAGATGTGAATCCTGAATCTTGAAATGTTTATGGATTTTTGTTGCTGTCACTTTCTTTACAAAGTCGTTATCTAAGTTTTAATTGCTATGGGATTTTTTTTGATGAATTTGGAAGGTTGGTGTCTTTAGTGGTAACTTTTTTTCTTCTTCTTATTGTTTTCAAATTAGGGTTTCCTTTGAACAACAATCCAACTGTACATTCAATGTCTATGCCTTCCAACACGAATGCTCAACCTACAAATATATCTTCATTGTCAAATAATAAGAGAAAAAACCCCAAGATTATTTCAAATGCCCCTCCTCCAGCTGCGAAGAGATCTTGCAGCAAATTCTCACTTCCAGAGAAAGGTAGGATTATCTGTGGTGGTGTACGTAATCTTTGTTACTTAATGCTTCTGTTTTTCGATTGCATAAGCTTAATTACATTTATTTTTCTTCCAATGCAGAAGCAGTTCCACAATATGGTAGCACAGTTAATAGTCAAGAAAATACTCAGGCTCCCGCTTCTGCAGTTGAATCATCACCAAACATCTGTGTGGCTAGTGGATCAAGTGTGGCCAAGTGTTTGTTCAATCAGCCCTCACTCTCCATTCCAACAAATGCTTCTGTTCCCAAGACGCCCCCAAGAGCAAATTCCTCTCAAAGTGACAAATCAACATCTCCTCTTGATGTTTCTTCCACTGCTAAATGTAGCAATGCTAGCACTCCCACAGAGATGACCCCAACAAGATGCACTGTAATATCATCATCCAAAAGAGTGACGCTGAGTCCATGTAAACAAATGGCTTTTTACATGGAGAAAAACCAGTGCATTTCCACTTCCTCGCCAGTCAAGACAAATTCAAAGAGGCAGACAATAAGCAATAATGTGAAAGGAAGACTTGATTTTAGTGATTCTGACTCATTGGTGAATTTAGGGTCAGGCGAACCAATTTTTGAGCAGACTTCAACATCTGAGTCTGAAAAGGAAATTGACCTTTTTGACATTGATCTGCCTAATTTTGATGCCATTGGAGAAGATTTCTCCTTTACTGAAATGTTGGGTGCTTTTGATTTTGAGTGTGGAGAAATGGATTACTCTTGCGAACTACCTATAGGTGCTTCTATGGACACCATTTCAGGGTATTGCCTTGCTTCATTTTGCTGTGCTTTTCATATGGTTTTTTCATCTTTCCATTTTCTGTATAAGTTTTAATTTTATTTTCATGCCTGATTTCTTTTTTCCATCTAAATCATACACAGCTCATCCCCTGAATCAATGTGTGGCTATATGGGGTCTAACCAAGTTATGTCAGAATTCTCTACTGTGACAGAAGTATTATCACAAGATATGAGTATGCAAGGTGAACAAGCTGGCCTTCTTAAAGTTGTATAGTTTTCATCTCATTCATTTATTCATCCATTCATCAGAAACTAAGTTTACAAGTTTCAATGTTGCAGGGCCGGATTCTATGTCAGCTCTAAAATCTGTGACAAGATGCATCAAAATTATAAGTCCTGGTATATAACCATTCCAACTGTCTTAATACATGCTTCAATTCGTTATTGTTAGATCTAAGTTGATTTATTGAAATGATTATTGAATTTGCAGTAAAAACTTGTGGGAATTCTCTGGATCAGAACTGTGCTGCAACAAACTGACTGGGAGAGTAGGCATTACTTCTTTATGGTCTGATATACCCGCACTTAATTAACATAGATGTATAAAAGTTAACTGTTAGTCTGTTTACATATTCTTTTGTCTAGGATGTAAGGTCATGACTTGTGTGATCATGATTAGTGCCTCTTCTAATGACTTGATATTATGAAAAATAGAACAAGAAAGAAAGATTTTCTATAATCTATATCACCAGGGTCACCAGACCTTGATACATCTGCAAAAGAGGAAATAAGTACGGAGATACAGACTTACAATTCTCTTCCACTATCTCCTATTGCCTAATATAATTCTAGATCAATTGCCAAGTAATTTAAATTCACGAGTTATTTGAAGTTCCTTTTTGTCAATATAGAATAGGAAGTATATGATGAATTAACAAGGAGTTGTCTAATTAGATTCTGTACACGGGAAGAAGAAATGTATAGCCTAAGCTACAGTTTCTATGAGTTTGGCACAAACAACTATCAAATATTTGGTTTTTTTTTCCTTTAGTCGTTTCCAAATAGCTGAGACTGTTTATTCAAAATTAACACATGGTGTTAACACGAGTCATTTTTGCCGTAATTCAAGAATCATGTATACAAAGACAGTTTAAATGGTTAATGACTAATGCTTATAATTTTTAATGCATCAAGTAGCATATTTCCCAGCCATCATTATTTTGGGGGCATAAATCTAAAACATTGATATATTATTCATTTAGCTTACAAATTACAATGGATGAATGAGCTAGCTGTAAACTGTATTACTTATTAAAGGACCACTTATAATTCAACTTGATTGGCCCCATCAAAGTTCTGACTGTCATTTCTAATGACTTTGTTGCAAGTCTTAAGTAACATAATTCGAGTAGTATTCTTAGTTTGGGGTACTGTATTTCTTGAATAAGGTTATCTGATCTCATGTGAGGTTATAATCGAATATGAAAGCATGTCTTAATAATAGGAATGAAAAATGTAATATATATACTTGCAAGAAAATGAAAAAAATCAACTGCAATAGTTTGAAAAACAAAATAAAACCAAATTTTTCTCAGGCCAAATACTTCTCTAATTTTTCCACTTCCTCTGCGCTTCCAATGAAAATTGGTGTGCGCTGGTGCACCTGGTCAAATAAATTGAATATCAGTCATTTAGTGGCTAGAATTAGGCTTGCAAACTGCAAAGTCTTGTTATGTTACCTAGTTTGTTATGTTATCTAGTCTTATAAAGTGTCCTAAACTACTTGCGAAAGAGTTAAACTGAATTTGCATACAGTTTACTCACTATGAAGATTTAGACATTACCTCCAATGGCATGATATCAAGAATTCTTTGTTGACCATCTGTAGCTTTCCCACCTGCTTGTTCTACAAGGTAGCTCATCGGTGCACATTCGTACAGAAGCCTTAAGTTCCCATTTTTGCTATACTTGTTATCGGGGTTCCCATAGATTCCACCACGAAGCAACATTCTATGAATTTCACCAACCAGGCAGCCTATATAACGGCCAGAATAGGACTTGCCAGTGGGACCAGGCTGCCTAAGGTGGTCGAGATAGTTCTTTAGCTTTTCATCCCAAAGGTCATAATTTCCTTCATTGAATGAATAAGTTTTCCCAGTTTTGGGAATCTGAATATTTTCATGTGTCAAAACAAATTCACCATAAGTAGGATCCATGGTGAAAGCAAATACTCCTTTCCCTATAGAAAGAGTGAATACAATTGAGCTTGAATACAGGCAATATCCAGCTGCTAACAAGTTGCTACCTGGCTGGCAAACGCTAACGATGCACCTCTCTTTAGCTTCATCTAGCTGTATTAAGAAGAGAAAGAAAATGACTTCATTGTAATGATATAAAGCGCATATATATAAATATATTTATATGTATCTAAATTAAATTGAACAGATTAAGCAGGTCCAGAGAGATGTTGCTTGGAGCTCTTCATCAGCCTCAAAACAAATCCTTATCACCAAAATGATGAGAAGCTGCTTAACCTCTGGTCTTGATAGGAACTTGAACATTCTCTCCCGAGATATTCAAACGCAATAGGCTTTTGAAACTACAGAACATAAGATCAACATTGGCTCTAAAAGGGTGGCTGTTGCTTCAAATGATGAGAAGCTGCTTAACCTCTGGTCTTGATAGGAACTTGAACATTCTCTCCCGAGATATTCAAACGCAGTAGGCTTTTGAAACTACAGAACATAAGATCAACATTGGCTCTAAAAGGGTAATTGTTGCTTTAAGTTTGATATCTTTTGTTTTCAGGCTCAGAGATGTTGCTTGGAGCTCTTCAGCAGCCTCAAAACAAATCCTTATGACCAAATGGAATCCTAAATGAGAAGCTGCTTAACCTCTGGTCCTGATAGGAACACTAGAACATGAGGTTTTCCTCTTTGTTTCAAATCAACAGGCATTGAAGACTACAGAACATAAGATCAGCTTAGGCTCTACTAAAAGGGTTGTTGCTGTTTTAAGTTTGTTATCCTTATATTGAAATTTCAAGAAAAGATGAATATTACCGGGGAGTCATCATCAAGATCAACAAGGCATTGCTTGTCCGGGCCGTATATGCCAAAGATAGAGCCAGTAGTTAAGGCAGTATCAATATTGGCAGAGCCATCAATGGGGTCAAACACAACAATGTAGTTTCCAGAGTAAGTTTCTTCCACTGCAACAGGCACATCCTCCTCCTCTGAAGCTATTATTCCAGTTCGGCCACTAGACCTTAAACAACTGCAAAATAGCTGCCAAAAATTCAAGAAGATTTTCAATAATCAAATTCAGCTATACACAAAACTGAGAAATTCAAATTAGGAATAACGAAACTGTAGACTACATAGACCAGAAAAACCAGAAAACAAAGTATGCACAGCAAAATGGAGTGAGAGAACATCAATAGAAGCAAGAAACAATGGGCAGCCATAACAAATGATAGAACATAAAATGACATCACAAACTTTATACTGGTTCACTAGGAAGAAATCCAAAGACTTACATAGATACTAGTAGCTTCACACAAATCCTTCTACAATTGACACAAAGATTAATTAATGACAACTCTGGTTATACAAGAATTTTCTCTCTCAAGCCCTCTCTACACGATGACCTCACTCACTCTCTCTTTCTCTTTTCTGCTCTCCTCTGCAATGCAATTGCACCCACTATCTTCCTTGGATTAGCGATAAAGAAATTCTTTTCATTGAGCTCAAGTTCACATTTGCCGACTGATAAGAATGATTGGATTCCATGTCAAAACCAATCAGTGATAGGCGGACTAATTCATGTTCTTATGAATTAATTAATATGTTACACTCTAATACTGACTTTAAATTTGCATATTGTTCATAACACTTTTAGCCCCATAAATCAAGAGCAATTCAAACTAATGGGCTCAAATTCACACTCTGACTTTAAATTAGCATGTTTTCCAGTTCAGTTTAGCTAATTGTAAACGAAAAAATTCAAATTAATGCTAGTTTCAATGAGCTGAAAGTCAAAGACCACTCACATAAATTTGCACATGTAAATATACTAAACAAAAATTCAGGACTAAAAATAATGAGAAGTACCTCATTCGAGATAACATCGAGCTTCTTCTGATCTTCGCCTTGGATATTAATGGTTCCATGAGCACCGGTGAGGTTAGTAATGCTAGACCTCTGAAGCAGCGAAGCGATCTGTTTGCAGGCCAAGGAGATGCTGGAGAGGACGATGGCGAGCTCGGCGTCTATGCTACCGCTTTGTTCTTGCTTCAACAGCCACGTCGTAAGGTGTTCGATAGAGTAGAACTCATGTTTCTCGCTCCCTTGGCTTTTAAGATCAGTTTCCGTCGTCGACGGAGTCACCACCGCCGCAGGCCTCGGCTTCGTTCGGCATCGGACAGTGCCGGCGGAGGCTGTGTTGTAGGTTGGGTCACCCCAGCGAAGAAGAGGGGAAGGAGAGAGGCGTAGTTGCGAAGTGGAAGAGAAGAGAATATGCGAAGAAGACGAAGCTGGGATCGTTCCAGTTCCAGCCATGAATGATCTCATGTCCGTACACACACTCTCGCTCTCTCTTCTGAGTGTTTTTGCTTATCTTTCTTCCAGTTCCGTTTTGACAGTTGTGTGGTTGTTATTCGATAGTTGCCAGTTCTGAATAACACGTCATATTTTAAAAGCTGACGTGTCTTTTTAATTAATATTTTTGGTGGTTATTGAGGTCTTTATTTAGGCCAATTTAATTTATGGCAAAATTACCAATGTTTTTGGCTCGTTAATTTTAAATTCATTTTTTTCTTCCAGAAAACTACCAAGCACACTAAAAAGACTATTTTCATAGCTACCAATTTAGTACGGCTATATAACACTTTGAAATAAATACTTATTACTTTATGATTTCGATAATACTTATTTAATATTCTGTAATTTGAAATCGTATATATTTAATATTTTGTACTCAAATTTGAATAATAAAATTGTATTAATATGACCAAATTATCCTAAGTTTTATGTAATTAAGTAATTAAATTTGAATATGAAACTCATATAATTAAAGGCAATTTGGTCATATTAATAAATTATATTGATCAAAATTGAGTTCAAATATGTATGATTTTAAATTACAAAATACCATATGTGTATTATTGAAAATATAAGATACCAAGTCTTCATTTTGATAAAACACACGGTACCAAATAAGTATTTACCCACTCATTAATGGTGCTAACGTTGCTCACGTGGCACTTGAACAGGTGTTGTGTCTTAATTGGTCAACCTCAAGTTTTCATTTAGCGAACAACACAACATTTTGATAAGCAATGACAACAAAGACCAATAAAATTGGTGTTGAATCACATACAAACTAAAGTTATACTTATTAAAAAAAAATCAAACTATCATGAAGTAATAATAAAACCAAAGGTAATTAATATCAATTTCCACATAAAGGAAAAAGAAAAAGAATTGAAAATCATAACTAAAAACATTTGTAATAAAAACCTAGAACAACAAAACCAACCAAAAAACTAAAAATGAAGAAAGCATCCAAAAATTGGTAAAATATTCCCAACACCAACAGTAAAGATTCGACCAACTTTCACACAACCAAATGAAGCTCAATCTGAACTCATGGAGCGGAGCACCCCACCACAGGACCATTGGTCAGCCACGCCATCCACCAGCCACGAAACACCGAAGCCAGCACTCAATGCCACAAATCATCAAGGAAGCATAGTCACTCCCTAGAAGCCACGACTTGTCGAGTCGCATAAATGGAGAGAAAGTCGGGCCACTGGAGCCAAAACAATCTTTATAAGGTGAAAGAGAGGAAGAATCCCAAAATAACACTTCAAGGAGTACCCTATTGCGAAATAAGAAAAAACTAGCACTAATGGAGAACACAACCCTGATCATGGCTAGCACGCAAGAAGGCGTCAATGACACTCTGATTGAGAGAAGACCAAGGAAAAAAACCCAACAGTTTTTGGGAGAAAAAGAAGGAGAAAAGTTGTTCCTGAGTGAGAGAGAGAGAAAGAGAAACAACATGATTTTTTTGAGATTTGCTAATATAAATTATAATTTTTCTAATTCTCATTTTAAAAACTTGCATCTACCTAATAATAGTTATTTGAATATTATAAAGACCACTTTAGTGATGACTTAGAGATTTTTGGTCTGGTCTTTCAGAGAGAGTTGGGCTTTGGGTGGAGCTCCGGTTGCGTGTCCTCACGTGTCGGCTGACCTCCAGCAATGTGGCTTGGGAAAAAAATTCCTCTCTCAACGGAGATGTGCCAGTTTTGAGGGAGATGTAGGCGATTTTGACGATGAAGCGGTGTTAAGCAAGGTAGTTAGTTTCTTTGTTTTGTTATAACAAGAGTTAGTTGAGTGGTTAAGTTTATGTTAGCTTGTTCTTGATTTCTTGCTCTTTTGCTCTGCTGCACTCCTTATTCTATAAATAATAAAGTTCATAGTTATTGATTCATTCATCACAACTCATTTTCCTCATTTACTTTCTTCACTTTAACTTGGTATCAATGCCCTACCGATCCTACCTACTTTCCCAAAATTTTCCCCATATGTTCTTTTCCACAAAATACTTATTTCCCTCATTTTTCAGATTTCATCTCCATGGCAACCACTGAAGGCTCTCAAGGTTCCACTGCAACTTTTTCTGCTCCCACGACTCAACAACAACTGTTCATTGCACTCTCTTGTTGGGAAAACTTATATATATATGATATTTATTTATTTTCATGTATATCTAATATTAAACAAATTAATACGAGATAGCCTAAAACATGTTTTTAAAATTGAATTCAAAGAGAAACAATGAATAGAATACTTACAGTATACGCAGCGGAATTAATGAGTCATTCATTCAGTTTCTCTAACTCTTGTATCCTCTCTGTCGCAGAGTATTATCAAGAAACTGAACCGATCTTCTATTTTCTTCACAGCCTTCCAATGTATCCTTAGAATCACCTAGACTAGTGTGGACAATTCTCAACACATGAGATAGATATATAGAGAAGAAGAGAAAATAACAAAGAGGCTTAGAAAATGACTTGTGTTTAGAGAGAATCTAAAACTATCAGAAAATCTGACTTGTGATTTATCAAACTTATGTTTTTACTTCTCTTTAAGCACTACTTTTATAGACTCAATTAGGTCATTTAATTTAATTAAAAAATCAATAAAATAATAGCCAATATGAAACCCTAGGTCGAAATTATCATGGGCTTTAGGCCCGTGAAATTTCCTATTTGATTATAAGCCCATTGGACTTAAAATCAAGCCCTGCATTATTTTCTATCGATTTAATTAATTAAATAATCATTTAAATCCTTTATCAAATTAATTATTTATAATTTGAACCTTGATTTAAACTTATTTATTAATTTAGATACCAATTTATCTTAATTAATAAATCTGCCATAATTTATCTTTTCTTCTCAAAATTACATAACTCTGTGAAACGATCCAAAATTGACCTGGTCAACTTTGATAATTCTAATTGATAATTAAATCAATTAATTGAGACTATCTAGATGATTTTATCCAAGGTACAATGGGGACCATGGGCCTATGAAATCAAGCTCCAATAAGTTATCATAAATCTAACAAATAAATTTACTAACTTATTAATTCCTCGTGACTTCACTATAAACTCGGAATTGCACTCTTGAATTCATAGAACATTCTATAACAAATATAGATACGCTATTAATTATCCATTGTTACAACCATAATTTTCACTCAATCCTCTATAGACGGTCTACAATGAGATAGGACTAAAATATCGTTTTACCCCTCATTGTATTTTATCCTTAAAACACTTAGTTCCTTGTAAATGATATTTCAGTAAACTAATTTAATTACTGAAATGAGATCTCTATCATTTAACACCTTGAACCAAACTAAAAGGAAACCATCGTTTCACTTCTTCATCAGAAGCTATAGATGTTCATATCTATGATTAACACCCCCACTCAATTATACTACCGAGTTCCCAAGATGTAAGTATGGGCTAGTCCGTAGGGTAAGCTGGTAACGAACAAGTCAAAGAACTCAAATAATACAATTAGTTAGAATACTAACCACTCAGAATTGAGATTGAATTGACCTATGGTCAACTATATGATATGACTAGAATAGATAATAACAGTATGTTTATGTTATATTATTTCATATGATATAATGTTAGATTAAATAATGTTAGATTAAATAATGTGACAAAATGTGATTTGTCACACCTTGTAACATATTATTGAGAGTCACAAAATTGGACACATGTGTGTGCCCAAATGTGACATATTTTGGAGTTACAAAATCAGTTACAAATTTGTAACTCCCAAATATTACCCAATAATGTGTATATTATATGTTACACATTTGAGATTGGATTTCATAAAGCCATGATGAAATATGGCTGTTGGAGATATGTTTCAAACTCCTAATAGGTGTTTGGAGGTTACAAAATCATGTGGGAAATGATTTGGGACGTTTTGGAACGTTTTGGAAAAATGATTTTTTTGTGCTGAAAATGGCCTGTGGCCGTGGCTGTGGCCTGGGGGACAGAAGCCAGTGGCCGCAACCACTGATGATCTTGGCTGCGGCCAGTGAGGCTGACAACCTATTTGGATTTTCAGTTTTTTCCAAATTGAACGGTTCTAACATCCCAAATAACTCCAAAATCTCCATTTTAATTCTATAAAGATCCAATTAAACATCGGTAACAACCATGGGGGTTGGTGGAATTTGAAATTCAAAGGAGTATCTCAAACTCTATAAATAGGAGCCTAACGCTCACTTGTAAGATACACCATTTTCCATCCATAAAGCACTTGGCTGGAAAATACACCATAGAGACTTGATAATTCCAGAGAGCTATTTCCTAGAGATATCCCTTAGTGCTTAGAGAATAGGGGGAAATAAGCTTTTGGACAAAGGTTTTGAACCTTGTTCAAGTTGGTGATCCCCACTACTCTACACTTTAGTTGTGTGAGAGTTTGTTCCATGTTTCCATTGAGGCAATACATATTTTTCCTAACAATCAAAAGCTTAGCTTCCTTTTCAATGGAAGGAGAACCATGGAGATCATATGAGGATCCAACTTTGAAAAGATGGTAAGATAAGGTAATGTTCTACTTTGGTTTTCTTAGAAGATCTAATGGTTTTCATACAGTGATATAAATGAGAAGAAGAAAAGTTTATAAATGAGGTTCATTGTTTTCTAATCTCCTTTGTTTTTCAAATATAGTGGTTAGATTAGAAGATAATTTAATATCTTGAGTTTTTATTATATGTGATCAATGTGTAAATAATCTAGTAGATTATTGGGTAAAATGCTAGCATGTCATATAATTGTCTTATTTTGTGTTATTGGGAAATTATTAGAATGACAACTATATGAGTTTTAATTATATGACATGTATAAATATATTTATGGGTATCATTTCTCACTTGAATAAAATAATTGATTAAAGAGGGCGTGAGGTTTTCTCTCTGGTTTCTCCATGGCGAGACGCAAGAAGGTACACCAGAAGCCTATTACTATAGACACTGTGAGTGAAGCACCATTGATTGAGGGATCGTGTGAAGAGAAGCTGACTAATGTTGACGAAGAGCCATCGGCTGAGATGGAGGAAATTTTCAAAGATACTTTGGTCGATTTTCCTGAGATTGGAGGGCCGATATCTTTGGATTTGAGTGCGGGAAAGTCTGGGGTGAATGATACTGGTATGAAATGGAGTGATCAAGAAGAGAATGGAAGTGATTTTCAAAATCTGGCTAAAGATAAGTGGTATAATTTTCGAGCAATGTTACCGAACCAAGGAGGAGCTCGACTTCAGTTTGAAGAACCATTAATTCGAGATGGCCAATAGATTGCTTAGGTGGATGTGGAGGAAATTGAAGTTGAGGCATCATTCTGGAATTCAGCCGTGGTATGTTTGGTTCTAGGTGCCAATCCCCCATTTGTAGTGTTTGAGGGCTTCATTAAGAGAATGTGGGGTAAACTAGGTATTGAGAGGATTGCGAGATTAAATGCTGGGTATACACTTGTTAAATTCACAGATGAAGTTACCCGAGATTTGGTGTTGGAAGCTGGTGTTATACATTTCGATAGGAAGCCAATCATTGTGAGACTGTGGACCACTGATTTAGCTGATATGAGGTTAGTAAAATCTGTTCCTGTTTGGGTGAGGTTGCCTGGTTTGGGGCTACAATACTGGGGTACTAAATGTTTGAGTGCTTTGGTGAGTACTATTGGGAAACCAGTACTTGTAGATAAAGTAACTGTGGATGCTCAATATTCCGCGCCCATAAAAGATCCAAGACGCGCCTAGGCGCGAGGCCCCGCCTCGCTCCCAGCACGCCCACGCAAGGCCATGTCCGCATAGTCACCAACTTGGCGTCACGCCTTGGCCACACGAGGCCATGCGGAGTCCTCGCATATGCCCAGGCGCGAGGCCCGTCTCGCGCACAGCCTCGGCCACGCAAGGCCCAGTGTCCCAGCGTCTCGCAAGTGCGACCCGTGCCCAGGTGCGAGGCCCGTCTTGCGTCACGCTGCACGCACCCGACTCCCCACGCGAGTCCCCGCCTCGCGTCACGCTGCGCGCGCCCGAGTGCCCACGCGAGGCCCTGCCTCGCGCCACGCCGCACGCACCCCGACTGCCCTCGCAAGGCCCATCTCGCGTCACGCTGCGCGCGCCCGACTCCCCATGCGAGGCCCCGCCTCGCGTCACGCTGCGCGCGCCCGGGTGCCCACGCGAGGCCCTGCCTCGCACCACGCCGCACGCACCCCGAATGTCTTCGCGAGGCCCCGCCTCGCATCATGCTGTGTGCGCCCGAGTGCCCACACGAGGCCCTGCCTCGCCTCACGCCGCGCGCGCCCAGGTCCCCCACGCGAGGCCAACGCCTCTTGTATATACCAGCTGTGTCAAGGGGTCGTAAGGGGTACCCCCACCTCAGCACGTCGTGCCCGCGCCTCTAAGAATTACCTACACAGTGGGCCTCATTGGAGAAGCCTAATCTCTCCCCTTGAGATTGGCGTGGATGACAGGACACCACTCTTATTATGGGTATAGCATGAGGAAGGATCGAGGGCCTCTGCAACGCACCCTTACGGACGAAGTGGGGGAAGCCTCATAGCAATTGATGCAAAGTCGGGAGGAACCAGAGTACGGACAGGATGTTCGTACTAGACGGGTAGTGGTCGTACAAATGAGGTACCTGTTGTGGTCCTCGCCAGCGCCACTATGCCTGGTACCACGCCTCTGACATTCGTACAAGACAAGTAGTGGAGTCATGACCGGGTACAAAGGTTGAGGTGCTCCCATGTACTCTGACCATGTGCCAGAGCCGACACCACTACCCTTGGAACCGCTCTCCTGACAGTGTACTTATGTACTACCTGGTCCCCTGGACCATAATGTATCTGAGGCCATTAGAGCCCACTATATAATGAACCCCAATTCCCCATGGTTAGGGGTTGGAAAATTCACTGTAGCAGGAGCACCATATTGAATACAAACGGATTTCACCATTGTTTTTCTGCAATTGTTCTTAGAGTTTACACTAAAATTTCTAAGGCTTTACTATTGATAATCTTCATCTTGCAATTCTTTCCAACTTAACTTAGTTGACGAGTTCTCACCGTCAACAGTTTGGCGCCAAGATGTTCTACCATTACTTCCAGTGAGAAGAAATGCCAAGACGTTCGAAGCGACTCAGGGAGCCACGAGAGGTGGAGGTCCACCTTAACGGAGTCCAGATGAAGGCCTCCATGAAGGATCCCCCTCCACCTAGAGATGTGGAGCCTCCAAGGAACCCGGAGGTTCCCGAGGGTGATAGAGAGGCCTCATCACCGGCCGTCCCGCCCGGAGGGAGTCCTCCAAAGGCACCACCAGGGAATGCCAATGAATTCCTGCTCCCTAAACCGCCACAAGTACCGAACTCCGGCCGGCAAGACCTGGGCCCCTCGACGCGTAGACATGATAAGCATCCCCGGGTCCATTCCGTGAGCTCGAGTTCGAAATCTCGGTTCTATGAAGAAGAGATACGTGAGCTCCACCATAAGAACCAACGGTTGGAGACCACCCTGGAGAACATGCAAGAGGTGCTGAATGGACTATTGCAGGGTAAGTCGAGCGTGAATTTGCCCAAGAGAAAAGAGAAAGGTCAGGAGGGGGTGGAGACCACTGTACCGGTTGATGATGGGAGGACCCAACACTCCACCAGCAACACCCCCCGAGTGAAGCAACGCGAACATCCTGAACCACCGAAGCAGGCCCAGAAACCAGAGCCAAGGACTAATGCTGCCCCTCGCAACGAGGACGAAGTCACCTCTAAATGAGCACCCTCGGATTTACGGGAGGAGCTCAATAAAAAGAGGGCGGGTAAAGGGACCACGCCCCCTATGGCCCCTCGAGAGGGCAAGGGAAAGGCGGATCTTAACCCGTCCGCTTTGAGGGACTCTCTAAGCAAAATGAGGCATGACCTGGACACAGAAATGAGGAGCCTGCGAAGCATGATCGTCACTGCCTCTGGCGGTCAGGCTTTTGAGGAGGAGTTCGACCATGAGTCGCCCTTCGTGAGGGAGATTCAGGCCATCCGGCTCCCTGCCAGCTTTAAGGAACCCAATATGACCCCCTACGAAGGAAGCACGGATCCGAAGTACCACCTGGACGCATTTAATGACCTGATGAAACTGAGAGGAATTGGTAGTGGAGCCAGATGCCACTGCTTCGCCGTCACATTGAAAGGACCCGCCTACAAATGGTTCAAGAGATTAAGGCCGGGGTCCATCAGGTCCTGGCAGCAGTTTTCTGATGAATTCCTCCAGCAGCACCATGCCATGCGAGACTACACGATGCCTGGCACCAGCTTGGCCAACATGAAGCAAGGGGAAATGAGAGCCTGAAGAGCTACATTCACAGGTTCAATATGGAGGCCGCGAAAGTGGGGAGCCTAACCCGCCGAGAGTTAAAAATGGCCATTACAGCCGGGGTGCGCCCAGGAAGCAAGTTGTGGGACAACATGCTGAAGAGGGAAGTCACCGACTTAGATGACTTCTACGAGAGGGCGCAGAAATACATTCGTGTGGAGGATGGCCACGCAAACCTAAAGGCAGGAAAGGAGGGGTCCAATGCGAAGCCCCCAGCTAATGATGGGTCGAACGTAACAAAGAAGAAAAGGGCGTATGATGGGTCGAGAGATGATCAGTAGAGAAAGACCAAACAGGGGAGTGATCATAGGCAAGCGGCTTACACTTTCTATACGAACCTTACAGATACCAGGGAGCATATTTACCTCACCAATGAAGACCGAGTTCCCTTCAAGAAGCCCCCACCAATGAGAAAAGACCGGTCCAAAAGGGATCCCAGTAGATACTACCAGTACCACAAGGATATCGGGCACACCACGGCGAAGTGCATCCACTTGAAGGAGGAGATTGAGGAGCTCATCCGCAGGGGGCATCTAGGTCGTTATGTCAGGAGAGAAAGGCCGAAGCCAGAGGACGAGCCTGCGATACCCCAGACGCAAGGGCGAGCCCCAGAAATACAAGGAGAGGCCCGAACCATTTTCGGAGGTCCAGGATTTGGGGGGGACTCTCGGAAGGGGCGAGATAGATATGCGAGAGAGGCCCGAAGAAGTCCACCACCCTACGTCATGAGTTTGGAGCAACGACCCCCAAAAAGCTTCAAGGGGGAAAATGACTTGATCACATTTACTGAGGAGGATGCGCGGGGGGTACATTTCCCCCACAACGACCCGCTGGTGTTGACAGTTCAGTTGGAAAATATGCGTGTGCATCAGGTTCTAGTGGACAATGGGAGCTCGGTGGACATCCTGTATCGCCCTGCCTTGGAAAAGATGGGACTGGGCATTCGTCATCTAAAGCCTTGCCAATCTTCCCTATATGTATTCACGGGGGACTTAGTGCAACCCCTAGGGATGATTGAATTGGCACTCACCATGGGGGAGCAACCCCGGCAGACTACAGTCATGGCTAACTTTGTCGTAGTAGATTGTGCGTCAGCTTTCAATGCAGTATTGGGGAGACCATCCCTAAGAGAATTGAAAGCCATAACTTCTATATATCACCTGGTTGTCAAGTTCCCAACTCCAGGAGGGGTCGCTAGTATGAAGGGAGAACAGAAAGAAGCAAGGGAGTGCTACAACACCTCACTCCGCGCGCCTGTGAAACAGCGGGAACCAATGGCCATGGTGATACATGAGGCGCTACGTGTGCCCACGGGGAGTCCGTAGGAGCTAGACCCTCGAGTCATGGAGGAGTCAAGAGCAGAACCAGTGGAGGAAGTAGAGGAGGTTATAGTAGTGGAAGAACCGTTGAGAAAACTGAAGGTAGGAAGAAGCCTGGAGAGTGACGTGAAGGAGTTGATAAGGTTTTTGAAAGATAATCTGGATGTATTCGCATGGAGTCATGAAGATATGGTGGGTATAGACCCCAGTGTTATGTGCCACCATTTGAATATCTCCCATGAAGCGAGGCCCGTTAGGCAGAAGAGGCGGGCGCTAGACCCAGAAAGGTACGCGGCCTTAAAGGAAGAGATCGACAAGCTGAAGGCCAATGGGTTTATCCGTGAGTCTTTTTACCTTGTGTGGGTGTCAAATCCAGTACTAGTCCCAAAACCAAATGGGAAATGGAGGACCTGCGTCGATTTCTCAAACCTGAATAAAGCTTGTCCTAAGGACAGCTTCCCGCTCCCGAGGATAGATCAGTTAGTAGATGCGACGGTAGGACATGAATTATTGAGCTTCATGGACGCCTACTCAGGGTACAACAAGATTCCAATGAACCCGGCCGATGAAGAGCATACATCATTCATTACGAATAAAGGGCTCTACTATTACAAGGTGATGCCCTTCGGGTTGAAGAACGCGGGTGCCACCTATCAAAGGTTGGTCAATAAGATGTTCGCTAACCAGATAGGAAGGAACATGGAGGTGTATGTTGATGATATGTTAGTAAAGACCAAGGATGCAACAGAGCTCAACAAGGACCTTGGTGAGATGTTTGACACACTTAGGAAGTACCGAATGAAGTTGAATCCCGTCAAGTGCACCTTCGGTGTATCCCCAGGAAAATTCTTGGGCTTCATGGTCAACTCCAGAGGCATCGAGGCCAATCCTGATAAGATAAAGGCCCTGATAGAGATGAGCCCACCTAAGAACAAGAAGGAGGTGCAATGCTTAACGGGAAGGGTGGCGGCCCTTAATAGATTTATTTCAAGGTCAACCGATAAGTGCCTCCCCTTCTTTAACATCCTCAAAGGGAGCAAAAAGTTCGCTTGGGATGAGGAATGTGAAGAGGCATTTATCAAGCTGAAGGAGCACTTGGGGAAGCCACCCCTGATGGTGAAACCTGAGAAAGGCGAGAAGCTATACCTATACATGGCAGTGTCTGAACATGCCATAAGCGCAGCCTTGATTAAAGGGGAGAAGAAGCAGCAACAACCCATGTACTATATCAGCAAGCGTTTGGTGGATGCGGAGAACCGGTACCCAAAGATTGAAAAGTTGGCCTACGCACTAGTTGTGGCCTCGAGGAAGTTGAGGCCCTACTTCCATGCGCACGCAATTGAAGTTCTCACGGATAGTCCTTTAAGGCAGGTCCTACATTAACCTGAGACCTCGGGGAGGCTGATGAAATGGTCGATCGAGTTGAGTCAATTCGATATCGTGTATACCCCAAGAGCTTCCATCAATGGACAGGTGCTGGCAGACTTTATAGTGGAGTTCACCCGTCAGCCAAATGGAGGAAGAAGTGAAGAATGGGAGCAGCCTGACATAGAGGAGGAACGAGGCGATCTTGAGGAATGGAGTCTACATGTGGACGTGGCGTCCAATGAAGGAGGATCTGGAGCCGGTATCATGATGACAGGACCCGAGGGACACAAGATGTTTTGTGCTATCCGGTTCGGGTTCGAGGCCTCTAATAACGAGGCGGAGTACGAGGCGCTCCTGGCTGGCTTGTGTTTAGCCCAGGAGCTAAAAGTGACGCGCCTTTGTATTTTTAGCGACTCTTAGTTGGCGGTGTACCAAGTGAAGGGGGAATATCAAGCGAGAGGACCCAAGATGGCAGCCTACTTGGAGAGGGTGAAAGGCTATCTGGGACGGTTAACAGCTTATAGCATAGAGCAGATCTCCAGAGAAAGGAATTCCCATGCTGATGCACTCGTGAAGCTAGCTTCCACCAAGGATGGGGATATCCTGGAGTCAATACCAGTGGAGTACTTGCCCAAACCCAGCATCGTAAGAACGGACGTACATATGATTAGTATCCCAAAGGAGTCATGGGCGGAGCCGATTAAAAGATACTTGGAGGAAGGAACCTCGCCTGTGGACAAGAAAGAGGCCCAAAGGTTGGTGTACAAGGCAGCTAGATACACCTTGTTAGATGAGGTTCTATACAAGAAAGGGTTCTCAATGCCACTTCTGCGATGTGTAGAGAAGGAGGAGGCGTTAAAGGTACTACATGAGATACATGAAGGAGAGTGTGGTAACCATGAGAGCGGACCGTCAACGGCTAGGAAGGCCATAAGACAAGGGTACTACTGGCCTTCAATGGAAAAAGATGCAAGCGACTTTGCCAAGAAATACGAAAAATGCCAGAAACACGCTAACTACACTCGGAGGCCCCTAAATGAGTTAATTAGCCTGACCAGCCCTTGGCCCTTCGCTATCTGGGGGATAGAATTGATCGGCGCCCTTCCTGCGGGTAGGGGAGGGGCGAAGTACGCAGTGGTAGCTGTGGACTATTTCACCAAGTGGGTTGAAGCGGAGCCACTCGTGAAGATAACTGCCAAGCACATCACCTCTTTCGTCAACAAATTCATTGTCTGCAGATACGGAGTGCCCTACAAAATTATTTCTGACAACGGCACCCAGTTTGAGGGGGGGGGGGCTTTGAGGAATATTGTAGGGGAAGGGGGATAAAGAAGAGTTTTTCAGCAGTAGTACACCCGCAGGCCAATGGGCAAGTGGAGGACATTAACAGGGTTCTTAAAAAGAACCTGAAAACCAAGTTAGAAAAGATGAAAGGAGCCTGGGTGGAAGAGCTGCCGAATGTGCTGTGGGCCTACAGAACCCCCCCTCGCACGACCACTGGAGAGTCCCCATTCTCCTTAGCATATGGGTGCGAGGCTGTCCTCCCAGTGGAGATGCATGTGAGTTCCTTCAGGGTACAGGCGTATGGAGACGAGGCCAATCGCGTAGCTTTGGCTGAGAGCCTGGACATGCTAGAAGAGAGAAGGGAAAAAGCACAAATGAGGGTGGCGGTATACCAGCAGCGCGCAGCAAGGTACTACAACTCGAGGGTGCACGAGAGAACTTTCAGAGTTGGCGACCTGGTGCTAAGGAAGGTACTCCCCAACACGCGAGACCCAGGGGCAGGAGTGCTTGGGGCGAACTGGGAGGGGCCATACCAGGTTGCTCAGTGCATACCCCCGAACACTTATAAGCTGGCGCGCATGGATGACACCATCATACCTCGATCATGGAACGCGGAGCACCTTAGGAAGTACTACCAGTAAGGCGCCCACGCCCAGTGCTAGAAGGATAGGTTCTAAAAAATGTTGCATGTTATCTTAGTATGGTAGAGAAGAATCAAAGAGGTTACTTAGATAACCTCCTGAGTAGGTGTGAGTTTTTTTTTTTTTTTTTAATTTTCTATGAGAATCTAATATGTATCGCTGTAGCCAGAACTCTATGAATGAAACTGTTTGCAACTTCATGTGTTACTTTTCTTTGCTACGCGGGTGTCGGCCTAAGTGCCTGTCGAAATAACTTTCACCAAACACTTGGGGGGCAGGACAGGAGGCAAAAACATACAGCTAGCAGGGGGAACCTAAAAAGGGCTCCTAAAAAGGACCCCCCAGCGGAGGATCCTAGAAAGGACCCCTTGCTCTCCTAAAACGGAGGATCCTAAAAAGGACCCCTTGCCCTCCTAAAAAGGAGGCTCCTAAAGGGGACCCTCTACCAAGAGGATCCTAAAAACGACCCCCTATCAGGAGGACCCTAAAAAGGACCCTATGCACTAGGAGGATCCTAAAAAGGGCCCTCCATTAGGAGGAAGTGGCCCATGAAGATAAAGCAAGCAATGAGCAGGAGGACCCAAAAGGGACCATGACCCTAAAAAGGACCCTTTAACAGGGGATCCCAGAGGGACCCCTTATACCAGGGCCTTAAACGAAGTCCTTACAAGGCATCCCTTGGGATCACGAGGATTAGCTACCCTTGTGAACACCAAGGAGGCCATAGGGACTTACAAAAAAAAAGATGGTAACGACAATAATAAGTCTAGAGCGGCCACCAAGTCGTCTAGCCAAAAAGGGTCCTAAAAGAGACCCTTGCAAAAATAGTACTATGAATAACGACGAGAAGGACGCTTCTCGCAAAGAAATAATAAGCGCGCGCAAGAATATATAAAAGGATAGCTAGGACCCAAGGGGTCAAAATATCCTTATAAGAGTAATCAAGAGGCACCAAAAGAGGTCCCAGTGAACCCTTTCACATGGGCTCCAAAGGACCTCTAGCCTGGAAAATAAAAGAGGGGAACCAACCAAACCCCACCATGCAGGCTCAAAAGGACCTCAAATGCAGTAGAATAAAAGATAAATAGAAATACATGTATATATACATTGAAAAAGAAAGTTTTGAAGACAGTACAAGAGTTACAAAAGAAAAGTAGTAATGACAATCATATTACAAAGGCCCAAAATACAAAAAAAAAAGGAAGAGAGCGTACACCCATGGTGGGCTAGCTGACAAATGTTATGAAATAACTACTTCAGGGCCTCCTACCGCGGGCGCTCCACATGGCCGCTCGAGGGACGGCGTGCTCACCGAAAGAAGAGAAATCGAAATTGGGATCCTGCCTCCACATGTTGTAAAGGGCATGGTCTATGGACCGGTGCTCAGTGGCAGTCTTCTCCGCCTCCAAGGAAGCATTTCTCTCCTGCAACGTGGCAACATCGGCCCTAGCAGTCTGGAGTTCGACCCTGATAGCCTCGACTTCAGCCTCCGACTGGGTAACTCTCTGCTGCGTTGCGGCCGCGATGGCCTTGGCCCCCTGGAGTTCGCTCTCCAAGCTGGTAACTTGGCCCTGTAGCTCCTTGGCCTTGGCAGCCACTTTCTTCCTCTTTAGTAATGAGTTGGAAAGTTTGGTCCGAACCCTTGACAACTTAGCCTTGGTCTCATTAAGCTCCCTCTCAAGCTCCTGAGCCCGTGCTGCACGACGGTCCCTCTCGGTGCATGACGCGGAAAGATTGCCAGCCGGGTCGGCAAACCGCAGAGCCACAGTATAGGCCTGCACAAGAATGTTAACAACAACAACAATAAGTGACAAAAACAAAAAATATATGCATAAACACCTATACATAATAGGGCTGACGCGAGGTGCGGGAACTCACCCAAGTCATTGAGTGCCTTAGGTTTTCCCCAAGGTCCGACTGAGTCACATTCCCAAGGCCATTCCAGTCAGATACGGGGAGGCTCGAGGCAAGTTGGGTGTGTTGCTGCCCGTAAGACGTTGCCATCTGAGTCACCCAGGGCTCCCCATCCGCACCAGGGGCACCTGGCTGGATGAGGACAGACGACCCGCTCGCCGAAGTGGGAGGGGGCGCAGTGAAAGTGGAAAACTGAGGCTCTGGTAGATCAGAGGGAGGCTCCGGAAGGTCAACGTAGTAAGCCCCCGATGGTCCAGGGTCGAGAGGAGCCTGAGGGAAGGCGTCGTAGCCCTTAGAGTCAGGGCAAACATAACACCCCGGTGCGACATGTTGGTCTCGAGAGTGGAAGGCCATGTCCTGGTCATATGAGTCATAAAGGGGGCATCCCCTGGGGGACAAGGATCGCTGGTAGGGTCCCCCGCGTTCAAAGGGGGCTTCCCCCGGCTCCTCCTCAGCCTCACCTTCGTCTGGGAAAGGCTCAGCCAGCGCAGCCATAGTCTTCTTTGACTCGGAAATCGACCACAGGAACTTGGGGTCCGAACCCGGGGACAACTGGTGGAGGTTGAGATTTTCCATGGTGAATAAGAATACCGCCTTCTTCATGGCGGGGTCAGCATTAATTAGGTCCTTCACGGCGTCCGCCTTCGACCCCACGACCGAGGGAACAGCAAATTGGTCTGCATGATCCACGCCATTGTCAATGCAAACATAAGTACAAAACAGTAAGTTCTAACAAGAAGAAAAGGAGGACCAGGGTACTTACTGGGGGTGGCGCGGAAGTGTTCACGGACAGAGAGAGGGCCCTCTACGAAGAAAAATTCTTGTTTCCAAGACCCCGTATTGGGCACTGAGCCCTCTATCAAGGGGAGCTCGTTATTAGCCTTTTGCAAATAGTAGAAGCCCTTGGACTTAGGAGAGGCCATGAGGTTGTACAGGAACTGCACCTCTTGCGCCGTGGGAGCACGTTTAGCCAGTTCCTTGAACACCACAAAAAGGCAGCTCAAGGTCAACCAACTGTTGGGTGACAGCTGAAGGGGGGCTAGGTCGAAATAGTTAAGGACCGCTACGAAGAACGGGTGCAAGGGGATGGTGCCATCCACCTTCAAAATGTGCTCGCTCAAAGCCATAAGGCCGGCCCGAGGGCGGTCAGCCCGGCATGTCCCTTGAGGAGCGTATAAGGCATATTCTAGGGGAACACGACAGTGCTTCACATTTTCTTTCAATTTATTCTCGGACATATGTGACACCAGCTCGGACGCCAGTAAAGGAGCGTCGTCCTGTTCCTGGATAGATACCTGTCGTCGTGCCCTCGGCATATCTGCAAAATCAAAAGAAAAATGTGAGGAAGAGACAGAACACTTAACCCTCCATTTTTTCTTCCTAGCAAGAGTCTTCCATCGAGGGAGCGACTGCGGAAGCGCTGAGCTAGGAAAAACTGAGACTAGGGGCTGAGGAGAAGCGGAGGCAGCCCCATGACAGTCATCAGGCGAGGAGGGGTTGGAAGGCTCAGGCGGAAGGTGTCCCTCCATAAACTCCAACTCCCTCTGCAACTCTAAAAGGGTCATCCTAAGGCTCGCTACATGGTCACTAAGGTCTGGGGGGAAAGGTGCTCCGTCTCCTCTCAGCACTGAGTCAATTTCGCTATCCACCACCCAAATTTTACGCCTAAGTTCAGCCAGGTGCTCAAGATGGCGGATACGAGCCTGCCTTAAGGAGTCATAGTCCTGGTAAGGGTTTTCCTCAGGGGAATCTGAGTCTGAGGACAGGTTGATAAATTCAACCCCCGGAGGTATGTCGGACGGGCCGTCACTGGCCATGAAACTGCGTTCCGAAAGCAAAAAGGGGGTTCATGTATAAATGAGGGGATGGCTACAAAACACAAAGGAATAGGCTTAATATCTCTAGATGCAAACGTCCTAAATGGCCCACTACAGGGTATAAAAAAGAGGGGCATGCATATGGTCAAACTCACTACAAGCTCAGGCCAAGGTACCCCATCCCGAGTAATGCTAATTTGGACCCAATGAACATGAGGGAAAAAGAAAATATAACTCAAGCAGACAAGATGGAGCGTTGTCGAGGTCGAAAGGAGGTCGAGGGCCAAAAACACCAAATGGTCGAATATACGCGTCTGCAAAAATAGACAAAAAGGATGTGTTAGCCTCCAAATAGACATACCAAAAAATTAGCTCATTTGTAAAAAAAAAATAAAAATGAATGAGATGAAAAAATAAAATGAAGGAAACTATGGCAAAAATGTGGGAGTGGGGGATTGAACCCCTTACCTCTTGAAAGAAGGAGGATACTCAAAACCACTAAGCCAATGAAGTAAGGTGTAAATAATAAGCCTTGCATGAGGGCCTATTTATAAGGGTCAAGGAGAATAGTCTACAAGAGCACCTAAAGGACCTCTCCTAGACTGGGGGCAAGTGTGGATGCTCAATATTCCACGCTCATAAAAGATCCAAGACGCGCCTAGGCGCGAGGCCCTGCCTTGCTCCCAGCACGCCCACGCAAGGCCATGTCCGCATAGTCACCAACTCGGCATCATGCCCCGGCCACACGAGGCCATGCGGAGTCCTCACATATGCCCAGGCGCGAGGTCCGTCCCGCGCACAGCCTCGACCATGCGAGGCCCAGTGTCCCAGCGTCTCACAAGTGCAGCCCGTGCCCAGGTGCGAGGCCCGTCTCGCGTCACGCTGCGCGCGCCCGACTCCACACGCGAGGCCCCGCCTCGTGTCACGCTGCGCGCGCCCGAGTGCCCACGCGAGGTCCTGCCTTGCGCCACGCCGCATGCACCCCGACTGCCCTCGCAAGGCTCGTCTCGCATCATGCTGCATGCACCCAACTCCCCACGCGAGGCCCCGCCTTGCGTCACGCTGCGCGCGCCCGGGTGCCCACGCGAGGCCCTGCCTCGCGCCACGCCGCACGCACCCCGACTGCCCTCGTGAGGCCCCGCCTCGCGTCACGCTGTGTGCGCCCGAGTGCCCACGCGAGGCCCTGCCTCGCCTCACGCCGCGCGCGCCCGGGTCCCCCACGCGAGGCCAACGCCTCGTGTATACACCAGCCGTGTCAGGGGGTCGCGAGGGGTACCCCCACCTCAGCACGTCGTGTCCGCGCCTCTAAGAATTACCTACACAGCGGGCCTCATTGGAGAAGCCTAATCTCTCCCCTTGAGATTGGCGTGGATGACAGGACACCACTCTTATTGTGGGTATAGCATGAGGAAGGATCAAGGGCCTCTGCAACGCACCCTTACGGACGAAGTGGGGGAAGCCTCATAGCAATTGATGCAAAGTCGGGAGGAACCAGAGTACGGACAGGATGTTCGTACTAGACGGGTAGTGGTCGTACAAATGAGGTACCTGTTGTGGTCCTCGCCAGTGCCACTATGCCTGGTACCACGCCTTTGACATTCGTACAAGACAAGTAGTGGAGTCATGACCGGGTACAAAGGTTGAGGTGCTCCCACATACTCTGACCATGTGCAAGAGCCGACATCACTACCCCTGGAACCACTCTCCTGACAGTGTACTTATGTACTACCTGGTCCCTTGGACCACAGTGTATCTGCGGCCATTAGAGCCCACTATATAATGAACCCTAATTCCCCATGGTTAGGGGTTGGAAAATTCACTGTAGCAGGAGCACCATATTGAATACAAACGGATTTCACCATTGTTTTTCTGCAATTGTTCTTAGAGTTTACACTAAAATTTCTAAGGCTTTACTATTGATAATCTTCATCTTGCAATTCTTTCCAACTTAACTTAGTTGACGAGTTCTCACCGTCAACAGTAACAAAAGATCGATCCATGATGCAATTTGCTAGGGTGTTAGTGGAGATTGAAATATCAGATGAGATTTCTAAGTCCATTCAATTTTTGAATGAAAGAGGTCAATTAATGGAGCAATTTGTGGAATTTGAATGGCTGCCAACACAATGTAAGCATTGCAGAGTTTATGGTCATACTGAGGCTTTGTGTAACAGGAAAAAGGGTGAGGTTTGGAGACCGAAAGAAAGGAAATTTGAAGAAGAAAATAAGGAAATTTCTTCTGAGTCGACTAATGTAGCAATTACTATAGGGTTAGCTGCTGAGGTAATATCCAAGGACAAACAAAATGAGGTTACTAAGGAGAGTACTGATTATCCTTTGAAAACAGGTTCTTCTGATGCATATATTGGTCAAGTTTCCAAAAACTTTCAGGTAGATGTGGGCAAGGAGAGATGTGACACTAATGAAACTCAAGAGGTGGATTGGATCACTCCTAAAAAACTGGGTGGGGTGAAGTACTTAGCTACTAATGCTCCGAATAAGCTGAGGAACACATATAGTGTTTTGCAAGATAAGAGAATGGAGGTTGCAAATTTGGCTTTCACTACAGAAAAGAGGTTAAATGGAGGAGTTCAACATTCTTAGCTGGAATGTTCGAGGCCTAAATAAGAGGGAAAAACAGAGATTCCTTCGTGCTTTCTGTAGTCTAAATAAAATTGGTATAGGTGCTTTTCTTGAGACCAAGTTACATGGTAATAAACTGGAGGAGATGATGGTTAGACAATTTGATGGCTGGAACTTTTATAAAGGGAATGCTAATGAAGGTAGAATATTGATGGTTTGGCAGAGTAGTGTTTTGTCAGTGGAAGTCTTACAAGACAGTGACCAATTTATACATGCTTATGTTAAAGAGTTAAGTTCAAGTAGGGAATTCTGTGTGACATTTGTGTATGGCAGAAACACGATTCAGGAGAGGATTCAGTTATGGCAGGACTTATCTTGTCTGACCTTTCCAGTTACACCTTGGCTTGTGGCAGGAGACTTTAATTCAGTGTTTGAGTTCGATGATAGGCTAGGAGGGCATGCTGTTTCTGCTGCAGAAATGGCAGATGCGCAGAGATGGAAATCTATGGGGTTGGTGGATGAACTTCGATCTATTGGTTCGCATTACACTTGGACCAATAACCAAGCTGATGGGGCTCGAATTTTCTCTAAATTGGACCGTATTTTTAAGAATGAAGTGTGGATAGATCTATTTCCTGATTCGATAGCATTTATAAAGTGGGATATAATATCTGATCAATGTTTTTGTATTGTTAAGGCAGTGTCAGCTGTGAACTCTGGTTTTAAACCTTTCCAGTTCTTCAATATGTGGACTGAACATGAAGGGTTCAAAGATGCAGTTATGCAAAGCTGGAACAAGCCTATTACTGCTCATGGTTTAGAAGGAATTATGAGGAAGTTGAGGAGACTAACACACGTCCTTCGACAGTTTAATAAAAGGGAGATTGGTGATGTTGAGCACAAGTTTAATCTTGCCAAAGAGGCTTACAATTCAGCTCAATACCAGCTTCAACAGAACCCTCATTCAGCTGAGTTTCAAACTGAGGAACGAACTTTGTGAAATCATATGTGTATGAATATATTGATTTTGTGAATCAATAGAAATGTGAAATCATATGTGTATGATATTTGTAATTCATGTTTTCATATTAATAAAGAGCCATATTAGTATGATGTTAGTCATGTATGTTGACAACTATGTGAAATTATAATCATGCAAATATTTGTGAGATGATAATATGTTTTATCCTATATCATTAGAATGTAATAAGTTACCATTTATTTGGTGTATAAAGTGTATTATTTGAAAATTAAAATTCTCATTTAAAGTGTTGAGCATCTCAAATATGAGATACGAAAAGATGAACCTAAGAGGGTTACATCTTTTGATAAGTGTCTTGCCATTGCAAGGAAAATGGATCAAAGTGGATTAAAAAATTGTGGGATGACATATTGAATCAATAGACTTATAGTCTAGAATGTGGCAAATGAAATATATTTGAGAATTATTTAGTGACAATAATTCTTAAATATTCAATGAGGAGACAATTCAAAATTGGAGAAGCAATTTTGAATCTTTACACCAATGGTGAATAAAAGAGAACTTTATTCATTTTGGTTAAAGATGGTGATATGTTTAAATTAATCTCAATGAGGAGATAATTTTAAACAAAAACATAAAAAATCAAAGTGTTTAAATAAATCAACGTGGTTTATTTTCTTTGATTTAAAGTGTTTAAAAAAAATTGACATTTTCATTTTGATCTTGATGAGAAAATCAATGGATGTCAAATTGGTGTTTTCAAAAGAATCTCAAAGAGACTCTTAAGAAATACACAAAAGTTGTTTAAGTGATTTTGAGATTATTTAGACAACTAAAATTGAAAATTTGTGATTATTTGTTTGAGAAATTCTCACATTACATTTGTGTTCACATTTTATTTTGTGAAATAGATAATTGAAAGAAACTAAGTAAAAGTTTCTTTGAAAGGAGTGTGCCTTGCTTTAGCAAGTAAATAAATCAAGATAAACATTGAGGTTTTATCTTGAGAGTTTATCATGTGGCATAGAGGACTCATGATGAACTTTGAGAATCATAGGTCTAGATTTATCTTGGAGGATAAATGACTTAATAGAAATGAAGAGATTTCTATTTTAAAGTGATATTTTATTATCACTATATGAGAAATGTGGGGGTGATGCTCCAAAAGTTAATCAATTTATTTTGTTGATAATAATTGATTAATTTGGTCATCCTATCAAATAGGTGATTTGGAATTTCACATTCTAAATCACATTGGCTATATGTGTGTAGAACGGACAAATCTAGACATGTTTGGTGTCTAAAGTCATTGTTTGTAATATTTTGATTCAAGAATGAATCAATTTAAAACATAAAGGAGAATTTTAGAAACAAAGAGGTTTCTAGAATTAATATTCAAATGTTTATCTTGGATATTAAACTATAAAATAGTGGGGGTGTTGACTAAGGTCAAAATCACTATTTTAAAGAGGTAACTATTTTAATCAAACTATGGCTAGCAACAAAGTTTGAATAAAATAAAGAGAGTGTTTAAAGTGTGCATATATGAGAAAAGAAATGATTCAAATGGAATCATTTCTACATCTCAAGAGATGGGACTTAGACTCCCTAAAGAGATTCACGGTTGATGGTAACCTATCTTAATACTAGTCACCAAACTAGTATTGGGTTCAATAGGTAATAACAAGTCAATCAAGTGAATAGTAGTAGTACTCAAATTTTGTCCCATCTGAGATATGAGTACTAGTGTGTTACCAAAATGAGGATTAAAACCGAAAGGTTTTTTAATAGAACTCGGTCTTGAAAAGACAAGTATTTAGGGTAACAAAATACTGTAAGAGTTCTACCTATATAGACCTAGGGGTGGTGCCGCCCCTCATGAGAATTGGGAGTCATTCTCAAGAAAAGTCTATGAATGGAATGTGCACATGGCCATTAACGGTGCAAAAGCAAGACATTGAGGTCTCAAGTGAACACAACAAAAGTGTGTGTGTTATCACCAGGATGTTATCAAGGGATAGTGGTTCAATGCTTTGGCAACCAAAATTTCAACAAATTTTGTGGTAATTACACTAAGGTAAAATTCAAGTCAAAAGACATTTTACTTTATGCACCAATGCAAAGGTTTCTATAGAGAGTGATTATTTAATGAAATAGGGAATATTATATTTTACACTACTAGAAATATAGGTTTTTACTTCGGTTTTTATAGTGAGCATACAAAAAAAGCGAAGTAAAAGCCTTTTCAAACTCTTTTACTTCGCTTTTGAAATTGGCGCTCTGAAAAAAATTACATACTACTTCGCTTTTTTAAAAAAACGAAGTGAAAAATTCATAGTGGAGAGGACCGTGTTTGGTTGCACAAGCCCTTATATTATGTTTAGAGATAGTAAAAATGCAAAAAAATGGCCAAGCCAAACACGGCCCTTGTGCACTTTTAACTTCGGTTTTTAGGTAAAAACCGAAGTAGAAAGTGCACCTTCCACTTCGGTTTTTACCTAAAAACCGAAGTTAAAAGTGCACAAGGCCTTACACTTATGGACCTTTAACATCGGTTTTTAGGTAAAAACCGAAGTGGAAAGTCCACTTTCTACTTCGGTTTTTACCTAAAAACCGAAGTAAAAGGGCTTTATAACCCATTCCCTAGACCCGAACGGTCATCTTTCTCAAACCCTCCTCTCCCTCTGTGCAAAAAAAACCCCCAAAACCTCCATTAACCACCGTGAGCCAACACCTATTTTCATTCTCCAAACCTTTTTTTTTGTTTTTTCTTTATTTCTTGCAACATTTCTACCCTATAAACCGAAATATAGGCCAACAATCTTTTTTTTTTTGTTTTTTAGAGAAAAAGAAGCATTTGGCCGTGGGTATTTTCTCCATTTGAAAGTGGTGTTTCTTGCCGGATTTTGACCGGATTTTTCTCATTGCAAGGGGATTTTGAGCTTCAAAACAGGTATAGATTACTAAAATGTGGTTTTGATGATAATTTTTTATTTTTCTATGTTTTTTTATTTATTTTTATTATTCCGAATTTAAAATTAATATAATTAATATTTTATTAATTTTTATAATTATTTGTTTATTTTGTTAGTTTAAATAATGTGATAAAAATTAGGTTTATTATAAATATATATATATGTATATTAGTTAATTTTAGAAATTTTGACAATAGATAAATTTGTTTTTTAAATATTTGAAAAAAAATAAATAGCTTGAAGATGATCAAAGTGTTGTTCATTAGTTTGATTAACTAGTTTGATTTTTTTTATTTATTGGTTTGATAATTAATTATGTAGTTTACTAATTATGTAATGTTTTAGTAGGGTCGTTGATTGAGTGGTGAACTTTGTTGTTCATTTCGGGTGCATTGAAGATTAATATTGAAGGTTAGTTATTTTTTTTATTTATATTACTACAAGATTTATGTATAAAGATAAGACTAATGTAATCATGCATATTAGATTTAGTGAAAGTTATGTTTGAAAATTAGTGAAGTAGGCTCTGGGAAATTTGCGTGCTATGGTGATATAAGGATGGATTGATTTATGCTTGATTATTTTGTTTGTTTGTGTTGTTGTTATAGGAAATTTTGAAATTGCGGTATGCTATAGAAACAGAGGATACTCTGCCGAATTTTTAAAAAAATTTATAAGACTAGAACCTAATAATGATAGATTCATCTATGCTTGATTATTGTGTTTGTTTTAAATGGTTTTATAGGTAATTTTGAAATTATAGTATGCTATAGAAACAGAGGATACTCTGCCGAATTTTTTAAAAAATTTATAAGACTAGAACCTAATAATGATGGATTCATATATGCTTGATTATTGTGTTTGTTTGTATTGATTTTATAGGTAATTATGAAATTACGGTATGCTATAGAAACAGAGGATACTCTGTCGACTTTTTAAAAAAATTTATAAGACTAGAACCTAATATAAGTTTTTTTTCTAACTTATTAGGAATTGAATATTGTTATTAGTATGGATAAATCATGGATGCTTGAGAGGAGAGAAACATCACAATTTCAAGATGGATTCAACAAATTTTTAGAGTTTTGCCTAAAGAATTGTAGTGATCCACAAAAAATTCGTTGTCCTTGTATTGATTGTGGTAATGGAGTAAATGGGAATATTACCATGATAAAGGATCATGTATTTTGTCGGGGATTTGATATGAGTTATAGTAAATGGTATTGGCATGGAGAATTATTAAATGATGACCCATATCCATTAGGTAGGCGAGGTGTAGATGATTTTGAGAGTAATGATTTTGATGATCATCCTATAGAATTGCTTGATGAAGCACAAGAAGAGTTTTTTCATAATCCAGAAAAAATTGATAGTATGGTTAGAGATGCAGACATACAATTGTTCAGTGGTTGGAATAAACTAAGATTGCCCACAATGGTTAAATTTTATAACATAAAAGCAGAAAAATGGAGTTAGTGATTTGTTTCATGACAATTTTATTGTTGGACAACCAATACATGAGCAAGTTGAGAAAATCCATGATTTCCATGAAGATGATGATGATGGGGAATACATTAGAAATGATATTAGAGACGGAATATGGGTAGATTGTGGATCAACCAAGAAAAGAAAAAAGAAAAGAAAATGTGTCCAGTGAGTAATGTATTCATTTTTATGTTAAATATGTATTTATTTATGTCATAATTGTAACGTTAATTCTTGTTTATGTGCAGATGACAATTTTTGAAGGGGAGAACACACCAAATAGGCGAGGCCCAACAAAGAAGAACAATATCAATAATAAAAAAGCTAAGGGAGTAAAGAGAAATATTCAGTTTAATGATAAAGGTCAACCTATAGGGAAAGCATATAGTGAGATGCAATCGTACCTTGGACCTAAAACTAGGAGAACGGTCTCTCTCAATTATAAGTATTGGAGACAAGTCCCACAAGAATTGAAGAATAGAATATGGGAGGATGTATATGTAAGAAAATATTTTAATTACTTTAATATATTGATCATTTTCATGAATTACTTTGCATTTCATTAATCATTTTCTTTCTATTTCAGGGTGCCTTTAACATTCCAGAAAATTGGAAACCAGAATTAATGAAAAGTGCGGGAAGAATGATGAGAGATTTTAAGACCAACATCACTAGTGACTACATCTACCCTTTGGCAGAAGACGGTCTGATAGATGAACTCCAAATCCTTCCTAAGAAATATCCAGAACTTGACCTAGAAGATTGGAGGACATTTGTTAGCCACCGTTTATCTCCTGAGTTTATGGTACTATTATGTATATCTATTATGTATATGATTTATTAGTTTTGAAATACTAATAATTGCTTAAAAACTTATTGTTACCTATTTAATGTAGGCTTTACGGGAAGCACAACGTGAAAGAGCTCTCAAATATACTTCGAGGCATCGTACATCTCGTAGAGGGCTTGCCAATGTTAGAGAGGACCTGGTAAGTAATTCGCATCACTATTTTATAACTGTCAACCTGTTATGAAGAATATTGCACTCACCAACTTTAATTAATTGTTGTATGTTGTAGAAAACTGAACTAGGTGTGGCAGATGTAGAACGGCACCAAGTTTGGATAAGAGCACGAGAAAAGAAGAAGGTTCTTGTCACAGATTTGGACAAACAAATTGAAGCAAGAATTGTAAGTGGTTTCAAGCAAGTATTTTAAAGTAATTTAGGAATGATAAAGTTCTTATAAGTCACTAATATAAGTGACCACTGGTTTGTTCCACAGAATGAGCTGAAAGAAAAAGTTAGTAGTGGAGAAATCATTGCAAAGGGTCGGAATGACATATTAACGCAAGCTTTAGGGACACCTGAGCACCCAGGGCGTGTTAGAGCACTTGGGTATGATATTATTTTTTATTTGTTGCATTTAACTTAATTCTATAATATTGTAGTTTTAAAATAAATTTGGTTGATTATTGTAGGTCGTTTGCGAAGATTTCGTCCGTCTTTGGAAGAAAACCAAAAATAGCAACAGAAATGGCTGATGTTGTTAGTAAGAAAGATGCAGAAATTATGAGGCTCAGAGCAGAACTTAAAGCTTTAGAGGAGGAAAAAGCTAAACAAGCAGGTGGGATGGATGATATAGATGAACACGCCAATGATGACGAGCAGAGCGACGAAGAATACCACACACCGTACATGCAGGATGACACACCGTACATGCAGGATGTGTTACTTTGTTCGGATAATATTCATAATGTGGTGGCAGAGGGTGTTATCATTGATGGGGTGGGTCCACTGACTATTCATGGTGTTCAACTGACAGACGAATACGCGAGGGTGCGAGTCACCAAAATGTTACAAGAGGATGCTGAAATCCCATGTTCTGTTGGGGAGATACACTATGTTCGAGATACTTATGACGCATTCCTTCCTTGGCCAAAAGATTTAATTATGACTGACCAGGTATAAACAAATTCTTTAATTTGTTACCTATTAAAATATTTGTTGGTCCATTATTTTAATATTATTTTTACTTGATGTTGCGTAGGGTCCTCTAAAAAAGAAACCTCCTATGTCAAAAAGTTCATCCAAGGATAAGACGAACCGTAATTCTTTGACTAGCCCGCATCTGTCATCAGCTGGGTCTCACGTCAATCCAGAAAACACTCTGACCGAAGGCCAACCATTGGCCGATCACATCATGAATCGCATCCATGTTAGCCTTCAATTTATGGTGAGAGAATTTTGCAGAGTTAAGGGAATAAACTCAGTCGTCTCCATTCCAGTGGACCCATCATTCATGAATCGCGAGTCAATCTTCCTAACTTCAGAGGATGTGGAACAAGTTGCTACCTTGCATATGATTGGAGGCTCAGCAATGATATTCGGATTAAGGTATCCCTTAAACTAATTCTTTGGAATGATAGGAATTTAGAATCAGTTATGAGTACTGCTCTGTGATCTGTTGAAAATTTTCATAGACATTGAATGTTTACAGGTTTGGGAAGTCCTATTTATAGGGGAAACTCTGCCGAAATTTTTCAAAATATTTAACACTAAAGAAAATTTTGCAGATGCATTTGGGAGTCCCTATTTCCAAATCAGCGTGTCTATTACAAGTTTTATGACATTGAACGTCTTAGCATTAATAATGTTAACGATGTAGAGCGATCAACCATTGACTTGGCGAATTGGTTGATGACCATGGATAGAGTTGGTCAACTTTACTTTATACCTTGGAACATACGGTAAGAAATAGTGTAAACTTTTCTTATTTGATTAGTCATATATTAAAAATTTAATTATTTTACTTAACATACGCTTCTTATTTTAGGGAACATTGGATGTTGGTGATTGCTATGTCAAAAGGAAAAATCGTGTTCTTAGATCCATTGAAATCACACAAATGTCTTGAAGAAATTGATTCAATGATAATGAGGTAAGTTTTAAATTTTTTAAAATATTTCTTAATATGCAACAAATATTACATGTTACCACATTTTAATAACTTTTGTTAATTTTCTTTTTAAATAGTGCATATTATAGGGCTTCTTCCAATGAATTACTCGGCAATCCCACAAAGATATTCAATGTTACATGTCCAAGACAACCACAAAGTCATGAATGTGGTTTTTATGTCTTGAAGTACATTAGAGATCTTGTACGGGCATCAAATGCAATGACTACCCTAAAAGAAAAAGTAAGTTCATTTTTTATAATTTATTTGCTATCGATAATCTATGAAATTAATTTATATTTATTAATTTTACAGTTTGGTGGGAAGACGCAATATTGTGAGATTGCAGACCTCTTGCCAATCCAACACGAATGGTTAGACAAATTGATGACATACATTTATTAGTAAGCCTATTTTGTTTAGTTGTAAGTTTAGTCTTTTGTAAATGTATTAATGTTAAGGCTAGTTATCTTACTTAAGTACTTGTATTTTATATGCTTATGTACAACATTTTTAATTAATAAAAGTTATCATATTTTCATTCAAAAAAAATTCTTAACCAATTTCAATTGTAAAAATATATATAATTGTAATATCATATAATTAAATCGTTGAAAAATAATTAGGCCAAAAAAAAAAAATTAGATCATTTAAATAAAATTAGGCCAAAATATATATATATAAATAGAAACCGTCCATTTAAAAATAATCAGAAATATATATTAAATAAAAAAGGCGGGCACTTTCTACTTCAGTTTTACCTAAGAACCGAAGTAGAATGTCCCCTTTTACTTTGGTTCTTAGGTAAAACCGAAGTAGAAAGTAGACATTTTACTTCGGTTTTACCTAACAACCGAAGTAGAAAGTAGCCTTTTTACTTCGGTTTTACCTAAAAACCGAAGTAGAAAGTGCCCAGGATGGTAGCGTATATTCACTTTCTACTTCGGTTATTATGTAAAAACCGAAGTAGAAAGTGGGGATTCTACTTCGGTTTTTAGCTAGTTTTTACTTCGCTCCGAACTACTGCGGTTGCGAATTTTAGCGAAAACCGAAGTAAATCAAGCTTAAAAACCGAAGTAAAAGCCCATTTTCCTTGTTGTGTTAATATAATGTTTGATTGATTAAATAAGTGTTACAAAAAGTGATTATTTAATCTAGTGGGGGAATGTTATATTATTTCATATAATATAATGTTAGATTAAATAATGTGACAAAATGTGATTTGTCACACCTTGTAACATATTATTGAGAGTTACACAATTGGACACATGTGTGTGCCCAAATGTGACATATTTTGGAGTTACAATATCAGTTACAAATTTGTAACTCCCAAATATTACCCAATAATGTGTATATTATATGTTACACATTTGAGATTGGATTTCATAAAGCCATGATGAAATATGACTGTTGGAGACATGTTTTCAACTCCTAATAGGTGTTTGGAGGTTACAAAATCACGTGGGAAAGGATTTGGGACATTTTGGAACGTTTTGGAAAAATGACTTTTTTGTGCTGAAAATGGCCTGTGGCCACGGCCACTGACTTTTAGTGGCCGTGGCCTGGGGGACAGAAGCCAGTGGCCGTGGCCTGGGGGACAGAAGCCAGTGGCCGCGGCCACTGATGATCCTGGTCGTGGCCAGTGAGGCTGACAACCTATTTGGATTTTCAGTTTTTTCCAAATTGAACGGTTCTAACATCCCAAATAACTCCAAAATCTCCATTTTAATTCTATAAAAATCCAATTAAACATTGGTAATAGCCATGGGGGTTGGTGGAATTTGAAATTCAAAGGGGTATCTCAAACTCTATAAATAGGAGCATAATGCTCATTTGTAAGGTACACCATTTTCCATCCACAAAGCACTTGGCTGGAAAATATACCATAGAGGCTTGATAATTCCAGAGAGCTATTTCCTAGAGATATCCCTTAGTGATTAGAGAATAGGGGGAAATAAGCTTTTGGACAAAGGTTTTGAACCTTATTCAAGTTGGTGATCCCCACTACTCTACACTTTGATTGTGTGAGAGTTTGTTCTTTTTATTGGTTTTATTTTCATTCTTTTGATCTTGTTGATCTTATTTACTTGTACTATTATTGTTTTGAGTTTGTAATCTTCTTCTTCTACCTCTTTATATTTACTTGTATTTTGAGCAATTGAGTTGTAATGTTTATTTAATCAATTACCTTGTTTATTGTATTTTTTTGCATAGAGTTGTATTTTGGTTTTTCCATGTTTCCATTGAGGCAATACATATTTTTCCTAACAGTTTACTTATCTTATCAACTGTCAATATCGATCCTGTCCGATGTAACAAATACATTCGATCTTATCTACTTTGCTAATGTTCTGGAAAGAACATAACACTGTAATGTGTGAGTAGATCATATCGTAGATTGGCAAGTCAGTGTAAATCCGGTGCACTGACTAATATTAGGACTAACTTATTTTGAACGTATAATCATATTTATATTCCACTGTGATTACGTCACTATAAATACAATTAGCTATATGCTCGAGATTTAATAGAATTTTATATTAAACAAATAATCATGAAAATAAAACATGTGAGCAAAGTGATTAACAAGTCAAAAATTGATTTCTATTCTTTTATTGATAATAAAATGAGATTACAAAGAATTTGAGTTTTAATTAGGGCTTAAAACCCCAACCAACTCCCACTTGCACTAATTGAAACTAATGCCTTAATTCTAATAATCCCATTTCCTTGATATGCTTATCAAATGTAGCTTCTGGTAGTGTCTTTGTAAATGGATCTGCAAGATTATCTTCAGTCGCAATCTTCATAACCTTTACATCTCCCCTGGCCACATATTCTCGAATAATGTGATACTTCCTTTCTATATGCTTACTCATCTTGTGACTTCGAGGTTCTTTTGAGTTGGCTATCGCTCCTATATTGTCACAAAACAACACAAGTGGTTTATCCATTTCTAGAATAACACCAAGATCCAAATAGAACTTATTTAGCCAGACTATTTCCTTAGCTACTTTTGACGCGACTATGTACTCAGCCTCCATGGTGGAATCTGAGATTGCAGACTGCTTTACGCTTCTCCAAATCACAGATCCACCCCCAAGAGTAAACACCATTCCAGAAGTAGACTTCCTGTCGTCGACATCAGTCTGAAAATTTGAATCGGTGTAGCCTACAGGGTTCAGAACACCACCCTTGTAGACTAACATATAATCCCTAGTCCGCCTTAAATACTTCAGGATATGCTTAACTGCTATCCAATGTTCCGGTCCTGGGTTTGACTAATACCTGCTCACTACTCCCACTGCATAGCAGATGTCTGGTCTAGTACACAACATGGCATACATCAGTCTTCCAACTGCAGATGCGTAAGGAACTTTTCTCATTGCATCTTCCTCTTCAGGAGTCTGGGGAGACTGCTTCTTTGAAAGATGAATTCCATGGCGGGACGGTAGACGCCCTTTCTGGGAATTTGTCTTTGAGAAACAGTCAAGCACTTTATCTATGTAAGCTGCTTGAGATAGAGCTAAGATTCTGTTCTTTCTATCCCTAATGATCTGGATACCTAGAACATAACTCGCCTCACCAAAATCCTTCATCTGGAATTTAGTGCTCAGCCAATTCTTCACATCTGATAATTTCTTAACATTGTTTCCAATGAGTAAGATATCATCTACATAAAGAACCAGGAATACCACTATTTGATTTGTCTTCAGTTGGTAAACACGTGGCTCATCAATATTTTGTCAAAGCCATAGGTCTTGATTATTTCATCAAACCTAAGATTCTAGGAACGAGAAGCTTGCTTAAGTCCATAGATGGACCTATTCAACTTGCAAACTTTTCCTTCTCGTCCATCTACTTTAAATCCTTCTGGCTGATCCATATAAATGACTTCGTCAAGCTTTCCATTAAGAAAAGATGTCTTGACGTCCATTTGCCAGATCTCATAGTCGAGAGCGGCTGCTATGGATAGGAGAATGCAAATGGATTTGAGCATGGTTATCGGACTAAAAGTTTCCTCATAGTCCACGCCTTCTCTTTGGGTATAACCCTTTGCCACTAGTTGAGCTTTATAAGTCTTGATATTTCCATCAACACCTTGTTTCTTCTTGTAATTTGAGGGTGAGTTGAGGAGTTCTTAGCTTTCTAATTCATAGATTGCCAGATCCACTTGCACCCAATGACCCTAAAGTCACTAGGTGCTTCCACAAGATCCCAGGTGAAATTTGAGTACATGGACTCCATTTCCTGTTTCATGGCTTCAAGCCATAGTTCCTTTTCAGGGCTAGCCATTGCCTGTTTGAAAGACAACGGATCATCATCACTAGTGTCACCAACAACCATATTGGTTTCACCATCCAAACCATAGCGAACTGGTTCTTAGAAACCCTCCTACTACGACGAGGCTCCGTGACTGTTTGCTCAGGAACAGTGGTACTTTTTTCATTTAAATCGAATTGCGTCAGTTGGACATGAAGAGAGGGAATTTCATCATCAACTCGTGTTGATGACGATGGAACATTGGTCGGAGTTAATTCTTTAACCATCTCCTCAAAAACTACTTTGCTGCGAGGTTTAAAGTTCTGGACATAGTCATTTTCCAGAAAAGTAGCATTTGTAGAAGTAAACACTTTCTTTTCTGAATGACTATAGAAAAGTCCACCCCGAGTACCTTTCGGATAGCCAACAAACATGCAAACTTCATTTCGCGGTACTAGCTTTCCCTCATTTTTCCTCAGGACGTGGGCGGGACACCCCCAGATTCTATAATGGCGTAAACTAGGTTCACGACTATTCCAGCGTTTAAAGGTGTTTTGGGGATTGATTTAGACGGCACGACATTGAGAATGTCGTTCACGGTTTCAATTGCATGTCCCCAGAACAAATTTGGTAGAGTAAAGTAACTAAGCATGCATCTAACCATTTCCAATAAAGTTCTGTTTCGGCGTTCCGCGACACCGTTTTGTTGCGGAGTACCTGGGGTAGTAAGTTGTGATAAAATCCCAAGTTCAGTTAAATGATCTTGGAACTGCATATCCAAATATTCTCCACCTCTATCAGATCGCAAGATATTTAAGGTTTTACCTAATTGGTTTTGAGCCATTGCTAGGAATTCCTGAAACTTTGAAAATGTTTCTGATTTCCTATGCATTAGGTAAAGACATGAGTATCTAGAGTAATCGTCAATGAAGTGACGAAATACTCAAAACCACCCCTGGCTTGTACATTCAAAGGTCCACAAACATCTGAATGCACAAGACCAAGTGGTTCTTTGGCCCTATCACCCATTGCAGATGATGGACGCTTGGTCAGTTTGCCTTCTAGACAAGATTCACAGACATGTAATTCACCTAAGGTGAGTTCCTTCAAAGGTCCGTCCTTTGTAACTCTTTGAATCCTATCATAGCCAATGTGACCTAGTCTCAAGTGCCATAAATACATCATATTATCGTTATTGGTCTTTTGACGTTTATTGGTCCTAGGTTTAGCTATTTTGAATAAATCATTATTAAGAGCGAGGGCTTCGTTAGGTCGCAGAATATAAAGCCCATTTTCCAAACATGCAATACACAATTGTGATCCATTGAAGGAAATAGATATATTAGAACTTGTGAAAGTCATAACAAATTGTTTTAATTGCAACATGGAAGCTGAAATTAAATTTCTACTAAAATCCGGAATAAAAAATACATATTTTAAAATTAAGTATTTATTTCCGAACTTCAGACGAGCTATTCCTCTAGCTTGGACCTTAACGAACGCTCCGTTCCCAATTCTAAGCTTTAAGTCGCCTTCGTTCACTTCCTCCCACGATTCAAGAAGCTGTAAAGAGTTGCAAACATGGTTGGTAGATCCATAATCAATAATCCAAACAGATTTTTCCTTCTCTAAAACATATGTTTCTGAGATAAATGAACTATAATCATTACCTTTGTTTTTCGCTGCTAGAAACTTAGGGCAATCTCGTTTCTAATGCCCCTTCTCTTTGCAGTGAAAACACTTATCTTTACCTATCTTGTTTTTCTTGTTCTTCCCCTTAGGCGTCTGTGCATATGGTTGTGCACTCGTCTTTGCAGCCTTTGCAGGCTTGGGGTTGTTGTTTTGTCCACCTTTCCAGCTTTCGAAGACGAAGCTGGGTTAGCTTCAGCCTTAGCTAGATCAACAGCAACATCAGTAGTCTTATTTTCACCTCCTTTAATAGGTCCACCCATGACAGGTTCAATAATCTAAAGCTCGTTCATGAGCTGTGTTAGGTTAAATATTTGATATCTTAATTCTAATATTTTAATATATCAAAAGATTTAAAATTAAGTTGTTAGTCTATTTTTAAATTTGAATTTGAATCTTTGTAGAAAACATCTAATTATTTAAATCCCAACTTACAAAAATATCTTATTTAAAAAAAAAAACAATTTTAAATTCAAAACAAATCTAATATTTTTGGCATTGATTATAAATAATTTATTTCCACAAAAATAAAAAAAAAATTATTTTTTTTGGATGAATAGTACCCACGGGTACTGTTCATCGTGGCTGGTGTGCGTGGGTGCACGCGCACAGTGCAAAAAAATTTCAAAATTTTTTTGCGCAATTTTTCAAACCAAAACCATTTTCTAATTAATTTTTAACATGTTTTACACAAAATAAAGCATATATAAAAATTAATAGCATAGAAAACACAACAAAATAACCTAAAAATTTCTAAAAATCACATAAAATCAATATGCTTCATAAAAACATGAAAACCATCCAATTATTCAAACATATCAAATAATCCAATTTTAAACATGTTCATGCATGAAAATAAAGATTACCAAAGGCTCTGATGCCAGTTGTTGGGAAAACTTATATATGTTCTTTATTTATTTTCATGTATATCTAATATTAAACAAATTAATACGAGATAGCCTAAAACATGTTTCTAAAATTGAATTCAAAGAGAAAAATTGGTTGGAGCTCCGGTTGCGTGTCCTCATGTGTCGGCTGACCTCCAGCAATGTGGCTTGGGAAAAAAATTCCTCTCTCAACGGAGATGTGCCAGTTTTGAGGGAGATGTAGGCGATTTTGACGATGAAGCGGTGTTAGGCAAGGTAGTTAGTTTCTTTGTTTTGTTATAACAAGAGTTAGTTGAGTGGTTAGGTTTGTGTTAGCTTGTTCTTGATTTCTTGCTCTTTTGCTCTGCTGCACTCCTTATTCTATAAATAATAAAGTTCATAGTTGTTGATTCATTCATCACAACTCATTTTCCTCATTTACTTTCTTCACTTTAACTTGGTATCAATGCCCTACCGATCCTACCTACTTTCCCAAAATTTTCCCCATATTTTCTTTTCCACAAAATACTTATTTCCCTCATTTTTCAGATTTCATCTCCATGGCAACCACTGAAGGCTCTCAAGGTTCCACTGCAACCTTTTCTGCTCCCACAACTCAACAACAACTGTTCATTGCACTCTCTTGTTGGGAAAACTTATACATGATCTTTATTTATTTTCATGTATATCTAATATTAAACAAATTAATATGAGATAGCCTAAAACATGTTTTTAAAATTGAATTCAAAGAGAAACAATGAATAGAATACTTACAGTATACGCAGCGGAATTAAAGAGTCATTCCTTCAGTTTCTCTAACTCTTGTATCCTCTCTGTCGCAGAGTATTATCAAGAAACTGAACCGATCTTCTATTTTCTTCACAGCCTTCCAATGTATCCTTAGAATCACCTAGACTAGTGTGGGAAATTCTCAACACATGAGATAGATATAGAGAGAAGAAGAGAAAATAACAAAGAGGCTTAGAAAGTGACTTGTGTTTAGAGAGAATCTAAAACTATCAGAAAATCTGACTTGTGATTTATCAAACTTATGTTTTTACTTCTCTCTAAGCACTCATTTTATAGTCTCAATTATGTCATTTAATTTAATTAAAAAAACAAAAAAATAATAGCCAATATGAAGCCTTAGGTCGAAATTATCATGGGCTTTAGTCCCGTGAAATTTCCCATTTGATTATAAGCCCATTGGACTTAAAATCAAGCCCTGCATTATTTTCTATTGATTTAATTAATTAAATAATCATTTAAATCCTTTATCAAATTAATTATTTATAATTTGAACATTGATTTAAACTTATTTATTAATTTAGATACCAATTTATCTTAATTAATAAATCTGCCATAATTTATCTTTTATTCTCAAAATTACATAACTCTCTGAAACTATCCAAAATTGACCTGGTCAACTTTGATAATTCTAATTGATAATTAAATTAATTAATTGAGACTATCTATATGATTTTATCCAAGGTACAATGGGGACCATGGGTCTATGAAATCAAGCTCCGATAAGTTATCATAAATCTAACAAATAAATTTACTAACTTATTAATTCATCGTGACTCCACTATAGACTCGGAATTGCACTCTTTAATTCATAGAATGCTCTATAACAAATATAGATACGCTATTAATTATCCATTGTTACAACCATAATTGTCACTCAATCCTCTATAGACGGTCTACAATGAGATAGGACTAAAATATCGTTTTACCCCTCATTGTATTTTATCCTTAAAACACTTAGTTCCTTGTAAATGATATTTCAGTAAACTAATTTAATTACTGAAATGAGATATCTATCATTTAACACCTTGAACCAAACTAAAAGGAAACCATCGTTTCACTTCTTCATCAGAAGCTATAGATGTTCATATCTATGATTAACACTCCCACTCAATTATACTACCGAGTTCCCAAGATGTAAGTATGGGCTAGTCCGTAGGGTAAGCTGGTAATGAACAAGTCAAATAAATCAAATAATACAATCAGTTAGAACACTAACCACTAAGAATTGAGATTGAATTGACCTATGGTCAATTATATGATATGACTAGAATAGATAATAACGGTATGTTTACTTATCTTATCAACTGTCAATATCGGTCATGTCCGATGTAACAAATACATCCGATCTTATCTACTTTGCTAATGTTCTGGAAAGAACATAACATTGTAATGTGTGAGTATATCATATCGTAGATTGGCAAGTCAGTGTAAATCCGGTGCACTGACTAATCTTAGGACTAACTTATTTTGAACGTATAATCATATTTATATTCTATTGTGATTACGTCACTATAAATACAATTAGCTATATGCTCGGGATTTAATAGAAGTTTATATTAAACAAATAATCAAGAAAATAAAATATGTGAGCAAAGTGAGTAACCAAGGAAAAAAATGATTTATATTCTTTTATTGATAATAAAATGAGATTACAAAGAATTTGGGTTTTAATTAGGGCATAAAACCCTAACACTCATACCCTCAATCATGCTCTCCCAGTGAAGCTTGATAGAACAAATTTTCTTCTATGGCGAACACAAATGGAAAATGCCATCCTTGCCAATGGTATCGATGACTTTCTTGATGGAACCAACAAAGCTCCTGCTCAGACCGTCCCTGGCACTATTGGCCTCAATCTAGATTTCGTTCAATCGCACCGCAAAGATCGACTAATTCTTTCATGGATCTATTCCTCTCTCTCCCATAAGATTATGGCCTAGATTGTTGGTCACACCACTAGTGCTACTTCTTGGTCCGCCCTACAACAAATTTACTCATCTTCTTCCAATGCAAGAATCATGCAACTTCGATTACAGCTTCAGACACTCAAGAAAGGTTCCTTGATGATGATGGACTACATTCTTAAGGTCAAGAATCTCATAGATCAGCTTGCTAATATCTCGGAAAAAGTCTCTGATCGAGATCTGGTTCTTTATCTTCTTGTTGGTCTTAATGCATATTATAATTCTTTTGTTGTCTCAGTTACATCCAAGACTAAGCCGATTTCCTTTGAGCAAGTGTTTAGTCTTCTTCTGGCCCACAAAGCAACTATTATTGCTGCTAATGTTGCTTATCATCCACAATTTAACTCTCGGTTTCAATCTTGGAATCGGCTTGCACCTATTCAAAGAAATGCCTCCACCAATGCCTTTCCTTATGTTGGTTGTGGTTACAACAATGGTCAAGGAAAATCAAATGGCTCCAGAGTCGCCTGTCAACTCTGTATGCAACCGGGCATAATGCATTCACATGTTATCATCGATTTGACCCAAATTTGCCAGCTCCTTCCTCGAATGATTAATCCTCCTCTATGCAGGAAATGGTAGCATGCTCTAGCATACTCACTAGGACAATGTACTATTTAAGTGTGGGGGAAGGGAACAATTTCATTTTGTTTGTTGTTGGAATTATTTTTTCTGTTTTTGCTCGTTTTTTTAGTATGATTTTTTTTTATTTGTTTGTGTGTTTTCTTGTGTTGGCCTTGTTTAACATTGTGGTCGATGATGAGAACTATGGATTGTACTGAATGTGATGCTAGATAATGATGAATTATGTATGATTTGTGTGCTTAACCCATGTGTGATTGCTACTTAAGCTTGAACTTGTATTTTGGAATTTATGTACACAATTGATTTTACTTCTTATTTGCATTGGAAATAATTTTTGCATGTTGTAAATTTAAAGTCCCTATCACTCTAGAAATCATTAATTATTTGAGGCGAAATCATGAGTAAACATAGTGAGGGAGATGATTAAGGCAAGTTCTTTGGATCATTTGAGCCTTTCAAGCATACCCTTGATTTGTTATTCCATAGTTGTCCATTTTTGAGCCATAATGACTATTCTTTTCTTCTATGAACCTAGAATCTAGACCTTTGCAGCTTTGAAAATTTTAATCCTTTCTTGTAACCCATTGCACCGTAGTCATCAGTGAATGTTATTTTGTGGGGTGAATATTATAAAGATGGGAGGAAAATTATGTAATGGTTCTTTTGTTTGGGTTGTGCTTTAAATGTAAAGGATCTCCTATTTCCCTATGAAATGTGAATTGAAAAAAAAAAAGAGTTTGCAATGGAAAATTTCAAAAGTATTTATATTGCAAAATAATAACGGTGGAGGAATTAGTGAAATCGATGTGAAAAGAAGAAGATAAAATAATATTTATTCTAGATTTGTATGGGAAGTTTGTGGGAAGATCTAAAGATTAGAAAAAAAAATGTATGCTATGGTGTGAATTGAGCCTAAATGTAACTTTTTCATCTACCTCTAACCTTAGCCTTACATTACAAGCGTATAAAGACCTTTTGATTCTTGGTTATGTGTATTTATATTAGTGGAGAATAATTGGTCAATGTCTATGGAGTCAATGTTCTTTCATGATAAATATTTTCTATACAAGGGATATATATATTGTTAGGAAAAATGTATTTGCCTCAATGTAAATTGGTAAGAAAATACAACTCTAGACAAAATATTACAAATAAATAATGATTGATTAAAAGGTGTTACAACTCTATGACTGAAAATACAAATAAAAAAAAAGAAGAAATAGAAAAAGAGAATACGAAAATACAACTCTAAGCAAAGTGATACAAATAAAGTGAAAGTGTTTGAACAAAGGAAATAAAAGGATTACAACTCTTAAACAAAAGTACAAGTAAATAGAACAAGAAGAATATGAAGAAAAGCAATAGTAGAAAATAAGAACAAGAACAAAACAATAAACTCTCACTCACACAACCAAAGTGAAGAGTGTTGGGATTACCAACTTGAACAAGGTTTGAAACCTTTGTCCAAAAGCTTATTTCCCCCTAACTCAAGCACTAAGGGATCTCTCACTGATTTTAGAAATGCTTTCTGGAATAATCAAGCCTCTAGGTGTTTCTAGCCAAGTGCTCTAATGGATAGAAAAATTGTGTCTTTCAAGTGAGCAATAGGCTCCTATTTATAGAGTTTAGAGACATCCTTTGAATTTCAAATCCCACCAACCCCATGGATGTTACCAATGATTAATTGGATGTTTATGGAATTAAAAATGAGATTTGGGAGTTATTTGGGTTTTTGGAGCCGTTCAACAAAGTTGAAAAAAACTGAAAAATTGGTCAGAAAAACCCTTGTGGCCGCGACCAGGGACATCAGTGGCCGCGGCCACTGCTCCTTGTCCCACAGGCTGCGACCACCAACATTTTGTGGCCGTGGCCATTGACCAATTTCAGCACAAAAATTGTGCTATTTTTCCAAACGGTTCCAATATCCTCCCAATTGATTTTGTAACCCCCAAAACACATTATTATGGTTAAAATCATATCTCTAACAGCCATTTCACATATGGCTTTAAAGAATTCATCTCAATATTGTGTAATAATAAATCTACACAATAAAGGGCAATATTTGGAAGTAACAAATTTGTAGCTGAATTTGTAACACCAAATATGTTACATATTTGGATATTTCTCATATATCTAAATATTGTAACTCTCTATTATATGTTACAATATGTGACACTCTTTGTCACATTTATTTAATCTAAAACATTATATTATAAAATAATATAACATTCCCCCACTATATTAAATAGTTATCTATTGTAACACTTATTTAATCAATCATTATATTTTAAAATATAACATATCCCCCACTTGATTAATAAGAACTCTCTCTTATAGGAGTCATTGCATTGATGCATAAAATAAAGTGTTTTTCAACTTGAACTTTACTATAGTGTAATTATCACAAAATTTGTTGAAAATTTAGTTGCACTAGGCATTGAACCATCTTTTCATGATAACAAATCGGTGATAACACACACACCTTTGCGATGTTCACTTGAGACCTCTATGTCTCGCTTTGCACCGTTAATGGCCACGTGCACTTTCCATTCATGGACGTTCTTGAGAATACTCCCAATTCTCATGAGAGGTGGCACCACCCCTAGGTCGATATAGGTAGAATTCTTACAGTATTTTGTTTCCAAAAATACTTGTCTTCATAAGACTGAGTTCTATTAAAAAATCTTTCAGTTTTAACCCTCAACTCGGTAACTCACAAGTACTCAACATCTCAGATGAGACTTGTTTTGAGTATAAGTAATATTCACTTGATTGACTTGTTGTTACCTATTGAACCTAACACTAGTTAAATTATTAGTGTTAAGATAGGTTACCATCAATCGTGAATCTCTTTAGGGAGTTTAAGTCCCATCCCTCGAGATGATGTAGCCACTAAATCCCTCGTTAGTGGCTTAGTGAAAGGATCCGCCAGATTTTCACTTGTTCTCACATAGGATATTGAGATGACTCCTATTTGAATCAATTCTCTTACATATCCATGTCTTAGACTAAAGTGTCTAGACTTCCCATTATACACTCTGCTGTATGCTCTAGCCAATGTCACTTGACTATCACAATGTATCGATATAGTGGATACATTCTCTTTGATTACGGGTATCTCTATCAATAGATCCCTTAACCATTGGACCTCTTTGCCGGTAGCAGCTAGAGCTATAAAATCTGCTTCCATAGTGGAATGAGATATACAGGTTTGTTTCTTGGAACCCTAAGAAATTGCACCCCCACCAAGTGTAAATACCCAACTAGTTGTGGACAAGTTGTCCCCAAGATTGGATATCCAGCTTGCATCTGTATATCCTTCTAAGATTGAAGGAAATTTGGAGTAGTGAAGGCTTAGTCCTTTGGTTTTCTTAAGATAACCTAGGACTCTTCCAATCGCCTTCCAGTGATCCACACTTGTATTACTTGTAAACCTATGAATTTTACTCACTGCAAATGCTATAACAAGTCTAGTACATTGGGCAACGTACATTAGACTCCCTATAGCACTAGCGTACTCCAATTGAGCCACCGCTCTTCCTTCATTCTTCTCTAGTTTTGCACTATGATCGAATGGAGTATTGGCATCTTTAACCTTGAGATGGTTAAATTTGTTCAATACTTTCTCAACATAGGGGGCTTGCCCCAACGCAAAACCCCCACTATGTTTCTTTACTTTGATACCAAGTATGGTGTCAACTTCTCCAAGGTCTTTCATCTTGAAGGTTGATGATAGAAACCTCTTAATTTCTTACATATCATATACATATAAGCAAACAATGATCACATATCCCTTAGAAGTTTTGGAATACAAACACTTGTCTCCATTGTTATGTCTAAACCCATTAGACATGATGGCTTGATCAAATTTCTCATGCCATTGATTATGAGCTTGTTTCAATCCATATAAGGATTTTACAAGTCTACATACTTTATGTTCATATTTTGGTAGGACAAACCCTTCAGGTTGTTCCATATAGACCTCCTCATTGAGGTCACCATTAAGGAATGCCATTTTGACATCCATTTGATGAACATACAAGTTGTGTATAGAAGCTAAAGCGAACAAAATTCTAATAGAAGTTGTTCTTGCAACAGGCGCATAGGTATCGAAATAATCAATACCCTCTTTTTGCCTAAACCCTTTAGCTACTAATCTAGCTTTAAAGGTTTGGATAGTGTCGTCAGTGTGGTATTTTCTCCTACATACCCACTTACACCCAATTGGCTTAGACCCTAGTGGGAGATCTACCAATTCCCAAGTGTTGTTGGAAAGAATGGAATCCGTCTCATCATTGATGGCTTCTTTCCAAAATGCACTATCTCTTGATTGAATAGATTCTCTATAAGTCTTCGGATCATCTTCAACGAGAAGTACAATAGGAATTTTCCTAATGACTTCCTCTCTATTTCCTTTTACCATATAGAATGAAATTCGTTGAGAATCTATCTCATCCACTATAGAATTTTCTCCTTTTTAAGCCTTTGACTTCTTCTAAGTTCAAATGGTTGCTTTACATTCTTTTGAGAATTCTCCTCTTGAGAATCAACTTTGGATGTATAAGCTTGAGAATTGTTCTCATATAACAAATTCTCCTTTAGAGATGTTGAAGCTTGAGAATTGTTGTCACATAACATGTTATCGAAAAATTCAACTTCTCTAGATTCAATCACAATATTAGACTACAAGTCTAATAGCCTATAAGCTTTACTATTGTTGGCATAACCAAAAAAAGCACACTTTATGGCTCTTGAACCTAACTTTGTTCTATTAGGTTCGCTTTTCTTGCAATATGCAAGACACCCCCACACTTTGAAGTACCCTATGTTGGGTTTTCTTCATTTCCATAACTCATATGGAGATATCTCATTTTTCTTCATCAATATTCGATTAAGAATGTGACAAGCGGTTAATAATGCTTCACCCCATAAGTTGAAATTCAACTTAGAAAACACCAACATAGAATTTATCATCTCTAGATAAGTCATATTTTTCCTTTCGGCAACACCATTGTGTTGTGGTGTATAAGGTGCGGTGCACTCATGAATTATACCATTTGCTTCACAAAATGTATTGAATTCATTAGGGAAGTACTCTCCTCCTCTATTACTTTTTAGCACCTTAATCTTTTTATTTAGTTGATTGTCAACTTCTAATTTATATAATTTAAAAGCATCAAAAGTTTCATCTTTATGCTTTAAAAGAAACACATAGGTATATCTACTAAAATCATCTATAAAGTAGTAAGAAAATACCGTTTACCACCTCTAGTTAAAACACCATTTAATTCACAAAGATCACTATGGATTAAATCTAGTAAATTAGATGATCTTTCTACACTAGGAAATGGTTTCTTAATCATTTTTTCCTTAACACATGTTTCACATTTACCATAGTTTTTAATATTGCATGCGATCATATCACATTTTACTACTCTTTTCATGGTTGAAAAACCTATATGAGATAGTCTAAGATGCCACAAAAATAAAGAATCATACTAAACTATATAGGCGGAATTAGCATTTTTATTGATAGCATTGAAAGTTACATCATTGGTGCACAACTTAATCATACCCTGACAAGAGTACCCCTTTCCCAAAAGACATTTGATTTGGTAAGAATAAGTTTACCAGACTAAAAAACGGCTTTAATGCCGGGCTTGCCAAGAAAATCACCACTTACCAAGTTTCTACTCATTTCGGGAACATAAAGTACATTCACTAATGTAACTTTCTTGCCGGAGGTGAAAAAGACTTCAATGGTACCTTTACCAAGTACCTTGGATTTGCCCTCATTGCCCATTTAAATTATGGTTGCCCTTTGACTATTCAAAGGTCTTGAACAATGATTTATCATAGGTGACATGGGCAGTGGCACATGTATCATACCACCACCCTTTCACCTTGCCTTGGACTGCATTCACCTCACTAAGGGTAACAACTATGTTTTCCTCTTGAGTTGCATTCACCTTAGGTCCTTGTTGGTCTTTTCTATGCCTACACTCTCTAGCATAGTGACCTTTTTTCCCACACACAAAGCAAGGACCTTTCTCTCCCTTATACTTGTTTGGGTTGGTTCTTGGACCCAAGGATTTCTCGTACCCTTTTTCCCTTTGTTTTTGGGATGTTTTGGTTGTGACATCGTATTTGCTTTGGAAGTCTCTCCATTAGACCGCTCCACAAGTTTATCTCTACATATCGATTCCTCCTCGATTTGAATATGTTTTTGGATTTCCTCCAAAGAATAATCCTCATTTTTATGAATGATTCTTTTCCTATAGCTCTTCCAAGTTGGTGGTAATTTAGCCACTATAGCACCAACTTGAAAGGCCTCGGGAAGTTCAATCTTTAACACTTTCAATTTGTTAACAATTATTTGCAATTCATGTATTTGAGGAAGAATAGGTTTATCACCAAAAAATTTGAAATCAAAGTATTGAGATATCAAAAAAATTTTGGTATGTTCCTCTTCTGCCTTGAACTTTGTCTCAAGTGCGTCCCACATCTCCTTTGCCGATTTGGTCTGGGTGTAAAGGTCATAGAGCCTATCGAAAAGTGCGTTGAGGATATGACCCCTACAAAGGAGATTTTCCTCCTCCCTCTTCCTTATTTTCTCCACCTCCTCGGGAGTGTCCTTGTCGGATGGTGTTGGGAGAGGTTCTAGAGTGGACTCTAGAATGTAGGAGATTTTGAGAGTGGTCAAAAGGAATCTCACCTTGTCTTTCCACCTAGTGAAATTGGACCCATCAAACCTATCCAACCTCATTAGGTCTTGATTCATAATCTTGATAGTCTCACCTTCCATTGAAACAAACAAAGGGTAAGCTTTTGAATGTTAGGAAAAATGTATTTGCCTCAATGGAAATTGGTAAGAAAATACAACTCTAGACAAAATATTACAAATAAATAATGATTGATTAAAATATGTTACAACTCTATGACTGAAAATACAAATAAACAATATAAGAAATAGAAGAAGAGAATATGAAAATACAACTCAAGCAAAATGATACAAATAAAGTGAAAATGTTTGAACAAAGGAAATAAAATGATTACAACTCTTAAACAAAAGTACAAGTAAATAGAACAAGAAGAATATGAAGAAAAGCAATAGTAGAAAATAAGAACAAGGACAAAACAATAAACTCTCACTCACACAACCAAAGTGAAGAGTGTTGGGGATCACTAACTTGAACAAGGTTTGAAACCTTTCTCCAAAAGCTTATTTCCCCCTAACTCAAGCACTAGGGGATCTCACACAGATTTTGGAAATGCTTTTTGGAATAATCAAGCCTCTAGGTGTTTCTAGCCAAGTGCTCTAATGGATAGAAAAATTGTGTCTTTCAAGTGAGCAATATGCTCCTATTTATAGAGTTTAGAGACACCCTTTGAATTTCAAATTCCACCAACCCCATGGCTGTTACCAATGATTAATTGGATGTTTATGGAATTAAAAATGAGATGTGGGAGTTATTTGGGCTTTTGGAGCTGTTCAACAAAGTTGGAAAAAACTAAAAAATTGGTCAGAAAAACCCTTGTGGCCGCGGCCACTGCTCTTTGTCCCACAGGCCGCGACCACCAACATTCTGTGGTCGCGACCATTGACCAATTTCAGCACAAAAATTGTGCTGTTTTTCCAAACAGTTCCAATACCCTCCCAATTGATTTTGTAACCCCCAAAACACATTATTGGTGTTAAAATCATATCTCTAACAGCCATTTCACATATGACTTTAAGAAATTCATCTCAATATTGTGTAACAACAAATCTACACTATAAATGACAATATTTGAAAGTTACAAATTTGTAGCTGAATTTGTAACACCAAATATGTTACATGTTTGGATATTTCTCATATATCTAAATATTGCAACTCTCTATTATATGTTACAATATGTGACACTCTTTGTCACATTTATTTAATCTAAAATAAATAATATAATATTATATTATATTATAAAATAATATAACATATATAAATGTTTGACATGCAGGTATTGATTTTAATACATCTAAGTGGGTAAGATTGTTTGTGAATGAGGTTATAAAGATTGAATTTAAGTAGTGATTCACTCCGGGGTTGAAATTCTAATGAATATGGAATTTTGATTTATTGTAGCAATATATATTTGTGTGATTCTCTGAGATAATCATCACTTTCAACAAGACTATTGCTTAACTGATTCTAGTTTATTTTTATTGTTTTTATTTTTATTTTTATTTTAGTTAGTTTGCTAAGAGACTAGCAAAGTTCAAGTGTGGGAGAATTTGATAAGTTCATTGTTATATATATATATTTATATTGCAAGTTCTTTCGTATTTGGATGATGCTAATTTTGTGTTTTATAAGATTTTAGCTTCATTTTGTAAATTTTCAATATTTAAACTAAGTTGTAATTTTTTGTTGATAACACTGATATATTTGATGCAATTTTTGTTTAAGAATTTTATAGGCTACAAAAGGGAGTTGGAAGATGATGTTGAGATGTAATTCGAATGTGTTTTGAAGTCTCTAAGCATATATGGTGATGTTGCGGTGAATGAGGCTTGAGTAGCGGCTTGCAAAATCAAGTGAAGTGAAATTTGGAGCATTGGTTGCGGCTCAAATAAGTGGTGGCCGCAACCTAATTACAAGGAATTAGGATTTTAGAAACAACAAGTTTTGGCCGCGGTGAGTACTTCTTCAAGTATCGGCCAAAATACAAATTTTTAAGAGAATACGTGCACTGGCCATGGCCACTAATTTTCTAGGTTGCCACTCAAGGTGGTTTTTCTCAAGCATCATACACATTGGTCGCGAAAACCACTTTCTAGGCCGCAGCCTGTCAACGCGATTTTAGATTTTTATGTTATTTTTAATTAGATTTTTAAGAGGATTATAAAAGTTTTAGGGCTAAGTTTTTAGTTAGTTTTTAATTACGAATTCTGGAGATTAGAAGAACAGAGGAGAGGAGAGGACAACAATCTTTCCTACATCAAACTAGTTTTTCCTTCTTCTCTTTGAAACTCTTTAATTTCAATTATGATAATGTTATTGGTTATGTTTGTAATTATGGAGTAATCTTCTTTTAGGTTAAGGGTTATTTCAAAACCCGAAACATGAATTCTTGATTCTCAATAAAGAATGTTATTTCTTGATTTCGCCAATATTAAATTGCTTATATTATTCTATGATTAATGTAACGCCCTAAACTCCAGGGACAGTTACGGTGTGCCTTGTAAACAATACTAAACTCGCTAATTGAGTCATTTGGCCAAAATCGTGTAACTAAGTATGATTAGCGGTTTAGGGATTAAAATTTTTGGTTAAGATATAACGTTTCATTAGAACATTTACTGTATACATTGGGATCCCAAAAATATTATTTAGAGGTCTATTACAGGAAAATATTTACAACCAGCCGATCTAAGCAGCAAAACAGGGTTTAACCCTAGTTTCTCTTTCAACCCTCGGCCGTGGCGGTCGAGTAGCCGCGTATGTACACGTCGTCACCTAAGCTCTCCAACTCAAGGATGGTCCAGCTTTCTTTTGCCTTTACCTGCACCACATAGCACCCATGAGCCAAAGCCCAACAAGAAAACTCAACATGCTCATGAACAGTAATAACATGTCATCGAATCATAATGTGCATGCCTAGCAATAATAGCTTCCGTCATGCATGTAAATAAGTTCAAATAAATGATTCTAGGGTCCTGCATCTGAATAGAAGACTAATGAGTCATTCCCTGAGGACATGCTTCTTGGATAGATGACTAATAAATCGATCTCGGAGTGGGTGACTAATGAGTCACACCCTGCATAGGTGACTAATGAGTCACACTCTGTATAGAAGACTAATAAGTCATACCCTGTGTAGATGACTAATGAGTCCATCTCTGTCTAGGTGACTAATGAGTCACACTCTGTATAGGTGACTTATAAGCCACACTCTGTATAGATGACTAATAAGTCTATCTCTATGTGGATGACTAATGAGTCATACCCTGTATAGGTGACTAATGAGTCACGCTCTGTATAGGTGACTTATAAGTCACACTTGGTATAGATGACTAATAAGTCAACCTCGGTGTGGATGACTAATGAGTCATACCCTGTATAGGTGACTAATGAGTCACGCTCTGGAGGTCCCATACCCTCCTAGCCATGTGACATGTAGGTCACCTTAGCCATTCTGGCTCTGGCTCTAATTAACTAGCCCATAGACTAGACAAGCGCTTTTAATTTTCATCGACCTTAAGGTCGGTCCGGCATTAATGCTCATTCGAGTCATTCAATGCAGATGTCGATTAGATCTAATCTTTTATCGGCTTGCGTTAAACACACTAAGGCCGTACTTGACTTATAAGTCAATCCCATGTGAACAGTGCTCAATACCACTGTCGAACTTGACTAATGAGTCACATCTTCATAGTTGATAATGACACCATTGCCAATCCCTAACTAATAAGTCAATGCTTCCTCATTTAGGTAATACAAACAGACATATATCATATGTCAAATATTCAGATTTAAGGCATTTGGCATGCTCACTCAGTAATCAAAAGCATAATTATAATCATGCACAATTACAGAGACTCAAGCTCTGATCAATCTCATAATCAATATTCATAGCATGCCCTAATCACATGTTTCTCGTGCATCACATGCATCACATTTAATCACTTGACATGCCTCAACAATAACCATGCATGTCATATTTAACCATCCAACATGCATCAAGAATAACCATGCATGTCATATATACACAGGGTGCAGTTTTCTTACCTTTGGTCAAAGCACAGGTTACCAATAAACAAGCCACAAGCACGATCCTTACTCCAAGTCTCTAGTGATAACCTAGTCACAACCATGAACGGTGATCCAATGAGTTCAAGTTCTAAAACCAATCTCGGAACCAAGACCTAGCCTCCGAGACATCACATCCCACTAAACCGGGTATTAGGAATGATCCCGAGGCCTAAGGTTTGAGTTCCCATGACTAAAAACCCACTTTGGTCACTTTCCCTCTTTTGAGCCGCGGCCCCAACCATTAGAGTCGCAGCCCCACTCAAATCAGGCCCAAAAACTCTTCTCTCACAGCAATTAGAGCCGCAGCTCAAATAGCCCATCAACCCCAAACCACCAACTTCTTCAAGCTTGAGCCGCAGCGCCCAAGAACAGAGCCGTGACTCAACCTCGAACCCAGCCAAAATACTCCATTTATTCATCTAAAACCCTTTCAAAAACATATCCAAACATCTCCAAACTCAAAAATCGAAGTTCCCAATCATCCCCATGTTCCAAAACCCATACAACCCAAGCTTCAAATCTAACAAAAACTCATCAAAACACAAAGTCCAATTCAAGTTTTAAAACTTAGAACTTAAAACTTGAATTACCTCCGATTGAGTTGTTTACCAACTAAATCCTCCGGCTAATAAGCTTTTAATCTTCCCTAGGATCGCTATGCCTCGATCCTTGCTTGAATCCGAGTCCTAGAACTCAAGTTTCCTTCGAAATTGCAATCGGGGAACAAAAATGGAACTTTGAGGGAGAGAGAACGTACATAACGTTCTTTTTATTTCTTAAAAGGTTACTTCAAGATTAAGTAGCCTCAACCAAATCCTAACGCTCGGGGTCCCGAAAACACTCCCGGGGACAAAATAGTCAAAATCTCCAGAATTTCCTCCTGATCTTACTAACTCCCAATTTATCACCAAATATTAATTCCCATTACCCAATAACCCGGTAATGCTCTAAATACCCCTTGACTCACTCCGAGTCAAGAATAAATCCCGTTGTGACTTTCCCACTAGCTTACCTCCTAGGATCGTCTCGTGCTGGGTAACCCTGGTATAACCAAATAATAATAAAGCACCAGACACATATCACATATATGCCAAATATGCCTGATATGGCCAAAATATGAAAATCACCCAATTACTCAAAAATGGGTTCACATGCATATTTAATACACCTAAACATACATATTATCATTTAATCACATAATAAATCAATTATGGCCCTCCTGGCCTCCTAATCAAGGTCCTAAACCTTATTAGGAAATTTGGGGCATTACAACTATCCCCTCCTTACAGAAATTTCATCCTTGAAATTTATCTGAACAGCCCGGAATATCAATTCCGTACAACTGATTCCAGTTTCCCAGGTCGTTCCCTCGACCTCACTGTTTCTGTAACATTACCCTAACTCAAGGTACACTTTGTTCCTATGAACCTTATTCTTTCTGTTCCATATCTGGACTGGCCATTCTTTACAAGATAACTTAGTCTCAAATCTCCGATTCTCATAACTCAACTCATGAGTTTCTTTTAACCCATGTCCTTAGCATGTAAATACAAAATACATTGGGTACAATTGACAGTGCTAAAGATAAGGTTGATCCAAAGTCAACCTAACCAATCCTATCCAGGACTCAAACTGTCAAAATGATCTAGGGCTCAACTTGCCCTTAACTCGTCACGCCTTTCCATGGTGATACTTTTTAAAGAAGATATGATCTTCTACCTGGAACTCTATGTTCCTGCTTTCCAATTCAGTAAAACTTTTCCATTTACTCTGAGAAGTTAGCATCCAAGCTTCAACCTCTAGTAATCTCAATAGTCCCCTGAACCACCTCAAGATACAGATATATATTAACTCATTCATCTTATAAGATGTTCTTCCAATAATAATTGGATAACCCTCTCTCTCTGATTTACCATCAATCTGAGAGTAATAACCTGTACTGAATTCCATCTATATACTCATTGCCTTCTTAACCCTTCTAAAACTTGGAAGTTGCAATAGAGTCGTCATCTCATAAGATAGACCTTGAGTTTCATGAAGGCACTCTATCCCTCTCACAAAGAGATCTGAATACTGCTCAGCTGTACTATTCAGCCTTGCTGACAAAAATATACTCACTTGGACTACTGGTCCACAATGACTCAATGCCAACTCATACTGGCCCACTAACCTGGGCAATCCCACCGTGAAACCCATCGCGATGCTATCTTATTTCCATTATAAAATACTCAAAGGCTACCATGGTCTCATCGATTTCTGACACTCTGATCTGACCTGCTATCAGGCTAAGAACTCTACCACGTATTCCATTACATCCCTCTCCATCTCAGGCCACCACTATAAAGATTTCATATCCTGTTACATTTCCATGATGCCTGAATGAAGAGAATAAAAGAATAGCATGAGATTCATCCAGAATCTCCCAATTAATCTCAGTGTCCATCGGATTCCAAATCTGACCCTATACCACAATAAATTCATATCTGACACTGTATAACTCATAGCAAATCCAGCTAAGACTTTCCATTCAATCTTTCTTATCTGTGGTTCACTTAGTCATCTTTCCTTTTTATCCTTTTCGAAATAATATTCTCAAACATAAAACTGGCCACCTGGCCCACCAGAAACTCTACTCTAGTTCTGGTCAGATCCTTTAACCAACATATTGCATAGGCAATTACTTTTCTCTGTCACTGAGATGTCATAACGACCTACTAACTGGAACTGACCTACAGGAAGACTCAGAACTATTTCCCAAGGCACCTGAAATATCTTTACCACCCAAGGACACTTCTGCCACTAAGGCATTCTTTAACCTTGGCAAATCTCCGCAGAGAAAATACTACAATACCGTCATCCAAGACGATCACAAATATCATTCAAATAATCCTTTGAATGCTCTGTTCATCTGATTCATAAACACTTGGCATTAAACAAATTCTCAAGACATACTCATCACTCCCAGTGACCTTATCTGATACAAACACAGTCTTTTATATAACTTCCTCTCCGATCTCTAACTGGTCCTAACCAGATCCAAGATCCACCACACTAGCTAAGAGTTCCATGCATCTCTCTGCCATAACACTCTAGCTCCCACTACAAATGTCATAAACACATTAGATCCATGCGCAGTGCCAACTTTCACAAGACTTTCCACTCTCAAGCCCAAGAGTTACTATACTTTCCTTGCCATTTAAAATTGCCCCACACTTGGCTAAACAATCCATACCCTAGATCATACTAAAACCAGTCAATCATAACCAACTCATTAAAACCACTGATGAGTCCTTTCCACGATAATTCACCTGATCCCTTAAATTACCAATACAATATCACTTTTTCATCACAACACAACCATATGGCCTGTGTAGCAACTTTATGCTTCTCCATATGCAACAAATAAAGAACAACATGGCACCAAGTCATTCATCACAAAATAAAGATTAGGACCAAAAGCTAACCTGCCACCCCTGAGGAACTGGTCTCGGTCTCAGAATCTGAATGCCTCGGAATAAACACTCGAGTTGGAATTGAGCTGTCTATTCCCATTTGCTCATCCTCTCTTAGCCTTGGGCAATCCCTCTTTATATGTCCAACCACTCCACATAAGAAACATGTCTTTGGTTGGCACGCCTTCAAATGGCCCCTCTTGCACCGAACATATAATGGATAAGTCCTCCAATGCTCCTTCTTGCTTGCACCAATAAGTGGAGATACTACTATCTGAGCTCCGTGCTTCCTAGCACTCTTCTTCTCATCTTTTATGCTCTCAACAGCAAGAGCCTTCTCTACCACCTGAGCATAGGTGGAGATTTCATGCACTGGGGCAACTCTAATGCCCTAAGCTATTCCAGGATTCAATCCCTGAATGAACTTTTCCTTACGAGCCACATCTGTGGGTACCATGTCTAAAGCAAACTTGGCCAACCCATCAAATCTGCTAACATACTCGGTTATTGATGCCCTTCCCTAAACGAGATTCACAAACTCATTCATCTTAGCAGTCTTGGCTACATCACAGTAATACTTTTCATTAAATAGCTGCCTAAATTCTTTCTAGTCCATCACAACTGTGTCTCGTGTCTGGGATACTACTTCCCACCACGTCCGGGCATCATCCCGCAGTACACATGTAGCATAAATCACCCTATCGTGACCTACCAGCCCTATACTGTCAAGAATGGAACTGATCATGCCCATCCATTGTTCAGCTCTAAATAAATCTAGGCCTCCCTCAAAAACTGGAGGGTAAAACTCCTGGAACCTTCCACAGAGGAATTCCCATCTGTTCTCAACCCTAGGTTGAGCCAAAGCTGGTGCCACTCCTGACATAACAAAAGAAGAGGTACTCCCCAACAGATTCTGCTGTTGCTTCAGATACCTGATCTCTTCCTCATGCCTCTGCAACCTTGATTGCAAATCTGTGAACATCTGCTGAAAATTCACAGGAGCAGATGAAGAACTAACACCCTGGCTGTAACTCCCAGCCTCTGCATAACCACTACCAGGCCTCATTATCTGCCTTGGCTATAAACCTACTGATTAAATCTGCAGTAAATAACTTGACCCATTAATCATGATGAGCATATCAAGAGCTTTCCCCACGAGATCAATCTTACCACACTACATTCACAACCCACTTGCAGTGCTATAAACATGCCCATGGCACTCATACATCAACCATAATCCCTGCTCTTCCAACATTCATACCATGCCTCCAACTCTGGCATGCAAATATCACAATTATATATGTTCATAGAGCAGGTAATCATATGATCACAATCATACATATATTCACGGAGCATCTAATCATATAATCAAGAGCCAGGCTCTATTAGAATCTCATGCTCCCTAATACAATGTGCAGGTAAAGCATTTACATTCTACTTAAGCAGTTAAGCACATAACTACAGAAATAGTTACCATTCCCTGAGTGAAGCTATCTTCAGTGACGAGTGTACATGCCCAGCTTGTCTTCAGGACCCATAAACCTTGGCTCTCTCTGATACCAAAGTTGTAACACCCTAAACTCCAGGGACCATTACGGTGTGCCTTGTAAACAATACTAAACTCGCTAATCGAGTCATTTGGCCAAAATCGTGTAACTAAGTATGATTAGCGGTTTAGGGATTAAAATTTTTGGTTAAGATATAACGTTTCATTAGAACATTTACTGTATACATTGGGATCCCAAAAATATTATTTAGAGGTCTATTACAGGAAAATATTTACAACCAGCCGATCTAAGCAGCAAAACAGGGTTTAACCCTAGTTTCTCTTTCAACCCTCGGCCGTGGCGGTCGAGTAGCCGCGTATGTACACGTCGTCACCTAAGCTCTCCAACTCAAGGATGGTCCAGCTTTCTTTTGCCTTTACCTGTACCACATAGCACCCGTGAGCCAAAGCCCAACAAGAAAACTCAACATGCTCATGAACTGTAATAACATGTCATCGAATCATAATGTGCATGCCTAGCAATAATAGCTTTTGTCATGCATGCAAATAAGTTCAAATAAATGATTATGGGGTCCTACATCTGAATATAAGACTAATGAGTCATTCCCTGAGGAATTGCTTCTTGGATAGATGACTAATAAATCGATCTCAGAGTGGGTGACTAATGAGTCACACCCTGCATATGTGACTTAATGAGTCACACTTTGTATAGATGACTAATAAGTCATACCCTGTGTAGATGACTAATGAGTCCATCTCTGTCTAGGTGACTAATGAGTCACACTCTGTATAGGTGACTTATAAGCCACCCTCTGTATAGATGACTAATAAGTCTATCTCTATGTGGATGACTAATGAGTCATACCCTGTATAGGTGACTAATGAGTCACACTTTGTATAGGTGACTTATAAGTCACACTTGGTATAGATGACTAATAAGTCAACCTCGGTTTGGATGACTAATGAGTCATACCCTGTATAGGTGACTAATGAGTCACGCTCTGGAGGTCCCATACCCTCCTAGCCATGTGACATGTAGGTCACCTTAGCCATTCTGGCTCTGGCTCTAATTAACTAGCCCATAGACTAGACAAGCGCTTTTAATTTTCATCGACCTTAAGGTCGGTCCGGCATTAATGCTCATTCGAGTCATTCAATGCAGATGTCGATTAGATCTACTCTTTTATCGGCTTGCGTTAAACACGCTAAGGCCGTACTTGGCTTATAAGTCAATCCCATGTGACCAGTGCTCAATACCACTGTCGAACCTGACTAATGAGTCACATCTTCATAGTTGATTTGACACCATTGCCAATCCCTGACTAATAAGTCAGTGCTTCCTCATTTAGGTATGTAGAGTCCAAGAACTTTACTTAGCTAGTTAGATAGTAGTATTATAGTATTTATAGCATTATCTTTGTAACTGTGGATTTTTGGTTCAGACCGGGAATAATTTGGACACTCATAGTAGTACTTGTAGATTTTCTAAGTTTAACCTATAGTTTAAGAATATTAATGTTAACCTAAGGTTTGATTATATGACTGATATTAAGGATAATATTTATTATACTATAAGGTTTAGATAAGGACCAATAGGATTTTAAGCACATGTTATGTATGGATGATTAAGGATTAAGTATTTTGAGGATTAAATTTAATAAGGGTAAAAGTTTGAATGCAATAAGGTCAGTCAGCAGCTTTGAATACGTTGAGGGCTTAGTCAAGGCTGTTTACTCCATTCAAACTTAGCTAAAAATGTGTAATTTCGTGTTTAATTAATCAGCGTGTGCCGATATATCGCAGCTATAGGGGGCGATATATCGCAGCATGTAGATACGGAAAACACAAGACGATGCACGACAGCCTCGGGCATACTGGCCCAGGCGATATATCGCCTACAGGGGGCGATATATCGCCTCCTTCAGTATATTTCAAAAGTTTTTGAATTCTTTTTCCTTTCAGCCATTCAACCTCTTGATAAGTCCAGCATCTTTTGAACGAGTCTTCAGCCTCTGCTGAACGATTATTCAAATTATTTTCACCTAAAAAGCTATTATTTTTATTCAAGTAAAATTAAGATCCTTTCATTCCTAAACTCTATAAATAGGACCTAGTACCCAGCCATTATTCACCTTTTGCTCTAAGTTCAGAGGCTGCAAGTGTTAAGTGAGTGTGAGAGTGTAAGCACCTGGGTTGGGGAATCATAAGCTTGATCATCATAAGCTTATCAAACACTTTGGGAAGTAAGGTTCTATAGTATTTCGGTTCGAGGTTTAGATTGGTCTACAAGTCTTCAAGGTATTTCCACACTCTAGTTCATTGGTTTTATGTTATTTTCTTTCTCATAGTCTTCTACTCAGTCTTCTAACCTCATTCTTATTTTGGTTAGGAAATCTAAGAACTTGCACATAAGTTTTTGGTAAGTATGTTTCTCAAGGGTTTAGTCATTCCATTCCTTCCATTCTTTTCATTAATTTTTCTTCAATCTACTCACCCTGTTATATATGGTTTTAGGAGTGTTCCAAAAGTCCCAACGCTGTCCTCTTATCCCGGTAACTTTGGTAAGGAATAGGATAGAAATGCATATGCTATATGTTCTATATGTTATCTTATGTTTCTTATGTTATGATAAGTGTTATGATATATATGTTTGTAGGCTTGGGCATATGACCCATATGACTAACAAGACCCCAAATAGATTATGGGCATATGACCTACTTAGCTAGTAGGACCCCACTAATCTCATGGGCATATGACTTGTTTAGTCTATGGGACCCCAAGTAATAATGGCCATTATAGTATGTGTATGTAATAAGTGTTATGTTATGTCTTTATGTTTATTATGAAATTTATGTATATGAAGTATGTGTTAGATTTTCCTTGCTGGGCATTAGGCTCATTCCTTTTTGTTTATATGTGCAGGAAAATAGCTATTAGTGGCGGTAAGGTTCATGGATGCTTGGAGATTGTGTATCAATGGTGAATGGATTCAAGGAGTCGAGAGTTCGATTTCGAGGATGTAGTCTTTTATTTACGGGTTTATGTGTAATTTTTCCGCACTTTCTATGTAACTCATTTATTTTAAATTATGTTTTATTTTTAAGACAATGGGATTCTATATCCTTCTTGATATTTTTGTAAGAAACTCTTATTTTTACAAGTTACCTAATAATAAAATTATGGTATTTTCGCAATGTAAGCTTTATTAAGGATTTGTATGTATAGTTTCATTAATGGTCCAAAAGTCTAGAGTAGTTGGGTCATTACAAGGTAATACAAACAGACATATATCATATGTCAAATATTCAGATATAAGGCATTTGGCATGCTCACTCAGTAATCAAAAGCATAATTATAATCATGCACAATTACAGAGACTCAAGCTCTGATCAATCTCATAATCAATATTCATAGCATGCCCTAATCACATGTTTCTCGTGCATCACATGCATCACATTTAATCACTTGACATGCCTCAACAATAACCATGCATGTCATATTTAACCATCCAACATGCATCAAGAATAACCATGCATGTCATATATACACAGGGTGCATTTTTCTTACTTTTTGTCCAAGCACAGGTTACCAATAAACAAGCCACAAGCACGATCCTTACTCCAAGCCTCTAGTGATAACCTAGTCACAACCATGAATGGTGATCCAATGAGTTCAAGTTCTAAAACCAATCTCGGAACCAAGACCTAGCCTCCGAGACATCACATCCCACTAAACCGGGTATTAGGAATGATCCCGAGGCCTAAGGTTTGAGTTCCCATGACTAAAAACCCACTTTGGTCACTTTTCCTCTTTTGAGCCGCGACCCCAACCATTAGAGCCGCAGTCCCACTCAACTCAAGCCCAAAAACTCTTCTCTGACAGCAATTAGAGCCGCAGCTCAAATAGCCCATCAGCCCCAAACTACCAGATTCTTCAAGCTTGAGCCGCAGCGCCCAAGAACAGAGTCGTGGCTCAACCTCGAACCCAGCCAAAAACCTCAATTTCTTCATCTAAAACCCTTTAAAAAATATATCCAAACATCTCCAAACTCAAAAATCAAAGTTCCCAAACATCCCCATGATCCAAAACACAAGCTTCAAATCTAACAAAAACTCATCAAAACACAAAGTCCAATTCAAGCTTAAAAACTTTAAAATCTTAGAACTTAAAACTTGAATTACCTCCGATTGAGTTGTTTCCCAACTAAATCCTCCGGCTAATAAGCTTCTAATCTTCCCTAGGATTGCTATGCCTTGATCCTCGCTTGAATCCGAGTTCTAGAACTCAAGTTTCCTTCGAAAATGTAATCGGGGAACGAAAATGGAACTTTGAGGGAGAGAGAACGTACAGAACGTTCTTTTTATTTCTTAAAAGGTTACTTCAAGCTTAAGTAGCCTCAACCAGATCCTAACGCTCGGGGTCTCGAAAACACTCCCGGGACAAAATAGTCAAAACCTCCAGAATTTCCTCCTGATCTTACTAACTCCCAATTTATCACAAAATATTAATTCCCATTACCCAATAACCCGGTAATGCTCTAAATACCCCTTGACTCACTCCGAGTCAAGAATAAATCCCGTTGTGACTTTCCCACTAGCTTACCTCCTAGGATCGTCTCGTGTTGGGTTACCCTGTCATAACCAAATAATAATAAAGCACCACACACATATCACATATATGCCAAATATGCCCGATATGGTCAAAATATGAAAATCACCCAATTACTCAAAAATGGGTTCACATGCATATTTAATACACCTAAACATGCATATTATTATTTAATCACATAATAAATCAATTATGGCCCTCCCGGCCTCCTAATCAAGGTCCTAAACCTTATTAGGAAATTTGGGGCATTACAATTAATGTTATGGATTATGTGATATCTTGTTAGATGGCCAACTAATTAGGATGTTTCATTGTTCTACTATCATCTTAGAATTACTATTCACCTAATAGTTTAGGGTTCTAAGTGTATTTGATAATTTGCAAATGATAGTATTGTCATAGGTATTATTGATTGTGATAAAGTTTAGAACCTAGGTTAAACGAATTGTATGCTAAATTGATTTTTTGCTTAGATTAACCTATCTCCACATAAATTAATGTTATTCCTAGGTTAAATAGATTACATGCTTCATGGATCTATTGCTTGGTATAAAGATTTAATTATTGAGTGCTTCACCTTGATTAATTGTAATGGGGAGATTTGGATAATTGACTGCTTCAGCTTTATCTACAGGGTTAATAATTTAATTGGGAAGTCAGAATAATGTTTATTATTATTGGTCTTGAATGATTGTGGAGAATGACTCTTAACTGCTTCTTTAAATGGTAATATCAACTCATTATTGCTCTTGTGTTTATGTTATTTAAATTTAAACTTGAAAAAAATCCCTTCTTTAATTTTTGTTGCTAATTCTTGAATAATAATTTGAACGTAATCCTTTTGGGTTCGACTCATATTTACTGTTATACTGATATAATTGGTGATACTGAAAATAAAATAATAATTAAATTTGACACAGCACACGACACCCGTCAAATTTTTGGCGTCGTTTCCGGGGACTATTGTTATTCACTTTATTATTCAAATTTATTTGTTTTCAACTAATTAGTTTTTACCGTGGAATTTTCAAGTGTATATGCCTGGTGAAGACGATCACAAGATCGACTACAAAAAATCAAAGATTATCTTGAGGCATCGTCCGCGTCACACTCTTCCAGAACTATCACTGATAATCCACTCTTTCATCATCATTATCAACGCGTAGAGTCTGTTAAAGAGCCATTACCGTCTGACAAAGAATCTGATTCTGATGATTCAGTTCGATCCTGTAGAACAATGGCCCAGCAAAGGACGTTGAAAGAGTTAGCAGCGCCAAATCTTGACCAACAACCGCTTTGCATACAGTACCCACCTTTGTATGTCAACTTTGAGTTGAAGTCGGGCCTCATTCACTTATTTCCCTCTTTCCATGGGTTGGCCGGTGAGGACCCGAATAAACATTTGAAGGAGTTTTATATTGTCTGTTCTAGTATGAAACTTATTGCAATGACTGAAGAACAAATTAAGCTACGAGCATTTCCTTTCTCCCTGAAGGATGCAGCTAAAGAGTGGTTGTACTATCTTCCACCCGGTACTGTTGAAACCTGGAATGGTATGAAGACTATGTTCCTGGAACGATATTTTCCAGCATCTAAAGTTGGAAGCATCAGGAAAGAGATATGCTGTATAAGGCAATATACAGGGGAGTCATTGTATTAATATTGGGAGAGATTCAATCAGTTGTGTGCTAGCTGCCTTCATCATCAGATAAGTGAGCAAATCCTAATCCAGTACTTTTATGAAGGATTATGATCATTGGATAGGAGTATGATTGATGCAGCTTGTGGGGGTGCACTAGTTGATAAGACTCATGCTGCAGCCAGGAGCTTGATTTCTAATATGGCTGCCAACTCACAACTGTTGACCAAGATCCTAATCCACCACCAAAGTAAGTTAATGAGTTGTGAGTAATTCAAACAAGAACCAGCATGGTCATCAATTGGCTCAATTAAATGCAGTGGTACAATAACTTGCCTTAGGCCAACAGGTGCGACCATGTGGAATATGTCAAGAGGTGCGGCCTAATCCATCTGTCAACCCTCATGTCCTACTGTATCCTCCTCAAACACAACATCCACCTCATCACTCACCTAGAGTCTCACCTTCACCACCTCCTATCCAACCTATTACCCCTCTAGACACTACACCTTTACCACCTATTGAACCTGTTGAACAACCTGTGATTACTAACACTTTATCTGTGCAGGAAGCTACCAATCTTAATCTGCATCCAATGATGACCAGAGGCAAGTGTGGCATACATAAACTCAAGGCCTTTGCTGCTCCTTGCTGCAACATTATCACAATACCAAGGTCTTATAAGCAAGCACTTCTTGATTCTCATTGGAAGCAGGTGATCGTGAAAATATGTATAAACGCAAGTGCACGCAATTGATTCAAGTAATATATGATAAGTAGAGTATCGTTTCCTCGAAGACTGTTTTCCAAGTACCACTAATTGTTCTTTAAATTTCTATTTGGCAACTAAAATTTTGATTTTTGAATTTAATTTTAAAATTGAAAACAACTTTAAACAAAAACAACTAATTAAGAGATTTAAATTACTATTAAAAAGACCCAGGGTGTTAATTTCATTAACTTTTTATTCTACTAATTTTATTAATAAATTCTAGATTTCTTTCTTCCTATTCTAATAGCAGGTTAACTTAAATCGACTCTTATTCTTTTTCAAGATATAAAATCTCAGCCTATATGCAGGTTTTCTACATCTCTGTGATAAACTTAAACATATAGAATGCATTAAGCATGGAAACCTAATTACTACACAAGTCATACAGGTACTTTCGTCTAATTTGCAACCTATGTCTATATCATGATAGCATATTAAATTCTCATCTTTCAAATTTTGAATCATAATCATTAAATCAAGCAAATAGTGATCAAGTATTTACTAGCATTAAACACACATTATATAGATTAGAATAGAGAAGAAAAATCAATAAACATCATAATTCAATTAGATAGAAATCCAAGTGACTACATTAAAACCTAGATACAAATTGTTTAGTTCATATTAGACATGATTAACCAACAAAATAATAATAAAAGAACATAAGATTCATATGTTGGGTTTTATGCCCTTATAAAACCATGTCGGACATGTAACGCGATTTTATATTGTTGATAAAAGTAGTAGAAATCATTTAGTTTGACAACCGTGTTGCTTGCTTGTTTTATTACATGATTATTGAAATAATACAAACATTTATAAAATCCTGAACATATGGATAGTTACAATTATAGTGACTAGGTCATAGTGGATTTTAGTTGTAATTATATGTTCAAAAGACAAAGTCCTAAGATTAGATCAGTGCATTAGATTTTCACTGAATCTACGATATGCTTTACTTACACATTCGGGGTGTGATATCTTGTCCAAGGCATTGACCAAGTAGATAAGATCAGATGTATTTGGTTACATCGGACTAGGACCAATATTGATTGATAAATAAGTATCGTTGTTATCGAATCTAATCAATGTCACAACGTTGACCATAGGTTAAGTCGATCTAAATTCTGAGTGATAATATTATGCTAATTATATTATTTAAATCTTTTGACTTGTTCATTACCAGCTTACTCTATGGTCTAGCCCATACTTACATCTTGGAGATTTAGTAGTGTAATTGAGTGAGAGTATTATTCATAAATATGAAATCTATAACTTCTGTATGAGAAGTGAAAAGATGATTTCTTTAATTGCTTTATTCAAAAGGTTAAATGATTGAGATCTCATTTCTGTGATTAAGTTCACGGAAATATCATTTATAAGGAACTAAGTGTGAGTTAAGGATAAAATACTAATGAGGGGTAAAACGGTAATTTGCACCCATCTCGTTAGTAATTCATTGATAGAGGATTGATTGACTGTAATGGTTATAACAATGGATAATGTATTTATGGTTTGGAAAATACGTTTTATGAATTCAAGAGTTCAATTCTGAGTCTATGGTGGAGTCACGAGGAATTAATAAGGTAGTGAAATTATTCGTAAATAAATTCACGGTAACTTATTGGAGTTTGATTTCATGGATCCATAGTCCCCTCATCACCTTTGAGTAATAATCTAGAATGTCTCAATTAATTGATTTAATTATCAATTAGGATTTTTAAAGTTGACTAGGTCAATTTTGAAAAATTTATAGATATATGAGATCTAGAGAATAAAAGAGAATCTTTGGGTAAATTTATTAATATTGATAAATTGGTGTCAATATAAATAAATAATATTAAATTAAGTTTCTAATTATAAATAGTTAATTTGAATAAGAATTTAATTAATTAATTAAAAAAAGGTTTTGAATTTAGGCTCAATTGGGATTTAAATTCAAAACAAAGAGATTGAACCCAAGTCCATTTATGGCAGCCCAATGCTTTTATTTTTTGTTTATTATTTTTGATAAATTTAAATAAATCCCATTAAGTTGCCTATATAAGGAATATGATATCTAGGGTTTTCATAAAGAAGTGAGTCTCAGTTGATTCATTGGGTAAATGAAAACCTAGACACTCTAATCCTTTCTTAGCCACTATCTCTTCTTCTCTTCTAGATCTCCATCTCATGTGTTGAGAACCAGCCCACACTAGTTCTAGGTTGATCAAAGGCTTGGTGAGAAAGACTGTGTTGTTGTTCTAGTACATTCTCATGATAATACTCTGCTACAGAAAGAAATCAATGGCTAGATAGATTGAAGGAAGGAGTTGTTCCAGTTCCGCAACGTATTCGTAAGTTTCTACATCTTTGTGTTTATGTTAATTTACGAATTTGATGTTCATATGTATGTCATGTTATTCTATGTTTCTATTATGTGTTTGGAAAAATAATAGGAAGCATGCATCTAGATTTAAATTCCAAGATCCTACATCATAAATTTAAAGAAGAAAGAAAAATATAAAAATGCAGAATTACTAGCCTAAGAATCAAAATTAGTCTCTAAAAACATAATTAAAAACTGACCTTATGACTCAATTAAACCCTAAATACGAATTTATAATAAAAAAATAACTAGGGCTGTGTTTTTCCTATGCGGGCCGCGACTTGGCCTTCTCTGGGTCGCGGCTCGTGTTTGTTTTGGAGCCTTTTACTTCCGTGAATAATCCTCAGGCGCTGCGACTTAAGCATCTCAAGTCGCGGCCCGTGTCCAATTTCTCCCTTAGCTAAGCCTTTATTTTCCTCTTGAGTCGCGACTTGTAAGCCCAAGTCGCGACACTAATTCCATCCAACAACTATGCGTCTCTGGCTTCTCCTTGAGTCGCGACTCATAAGTCCAAGTCGCGACTTTAATTCAATTTTTTCTCAGATTAGGTCTTTCAACTCATCTCTTCATCAAAACTCGTCTTTTAATCATCCTTAGCATCATTTTGAGTCCAACAACCACCAAGAGCCTCATTTTCCCACCATTTTCACTTCTTTTTACATTATTCTCATGATTCATCGCATCATCCTACAACAAAGACAAACAAACACGTAATATTTCACAAAACACTCAAAAAGACTCAAGATTACCACAAAAACACATTCTAAAATAACACTAAAATGAAGTTATCAAACTCCCCCAAACTTACTCTTTATTTTCCCTCGAACAAAGGACTCAAAACAAACCTAGACTCTAACAACATGAATTATACCAACAACAACAATTATGCCTCAAAATCATGAATGTTAATCATATAATTCTCAGAAAACTACTAAACAGCTTATTCAATCTAGAATTTTGATCAAAACACTCCATCAACACACTTTAGTCTACTAACATTGGATTATCAAATCATGATCATTAAATAAACATATTCGAAATCAATTATGCTCACCAAATTTCTTTCCAATCGATCCATTCAAACCAAGTAATTCCATAAGCTCACTTACTTGCTATTCTCCACTAATATAAATCATGATATACATAAGAATTAATAGGATATCTATAGGCTTGTAATGATGGCTTAGGTAAAGGTAGATGAAAAATTAATTTTTAAGCTCATTTAACTATAAGAACATGACCAAAACTCACCAACTTTACTTTCATAATAATACAGTCCCATAATCCCCTTTCTTATTTATTTTTTTTTCTTTAGAGAGAGATATATATTTATTATTATTTTTTTCAATAATAACTACACTCTCCCAAACTTGATTTTTCTATACATTCATATTAGGAGTGTATTGATATATATATATTTCAATATATATATTCTCTCTAAATTTTTTTTCACTTTTCATTTTCTAAACCCACTCAAATCATAATTTAACTCCATTACACATCAATCCCCATAATTATTTCTCAATCATATGCTCATAGTATATTAGGGAAGGATATACAACAAAGTTGCATGTATTAGGCTTAAATGATGGTTTAGAACAAAAAGATGCAAAATTAGGCTAAAAAATGGGTAAATAAAGGATTAAGTAATTTAAGGTTGGCAAGAAAAGCTCAAATGATCCAAATGATGGCCTTAATCATATTCCTAAGCATAAATGATATATTATTTCGCCTCAAATAACAAGTAAGCAAGTTCTAGAATTGTTGAAAATAATTTTCACTTTCCATTCATCATTCCACTAACCAATTTCAACAAGCATAATCAATATCAAAAACATAAATTTAACATCATAACAAGATATTCAACAAATGTTCCCTAAACTAAAATGAACTAACGGAGTGTTCAATCAAGCACACCGAATTTTTTTCAGATTTCATTTTCTTTGAATTATACTCATAACATTCATTTTATTCTCATCGATAATTGTTGTCAATTATTATTCATGTTGGTACCAAACTAAACACACTAAAACATAACTTTAAACACTAACATAGACAAATCACACAAAACAAAACTAACAGAAAAATAAGCTCCCTCCCCCAAACTTAACCTAAACATTGTCCCCAATGTTTAAAAATAAGTAAAGAAAGAAAACTTACCTGGTGCCTCATACTACTTAAAATGATACTCATCAAGATGGTGAATCAAAAATGGGGAAAGGAAAACAAATTTCCTGGGCCCAAATTAGCACTCCAACTCAAATTAGTCTCATATTTAATAGAAATAAATATAAAATAAAAATAAATAAACAAAATACTAAAATTAAATGTTCATAATAAAAAACTTAAATAAAACTAATATAAAACAAAAATTGCAAATAAAAGATTGGAATGCCTCCAAACGCACTGTCGTTAATGTCATTTAGCCGGGCGCTTGTTTTCTTTTATATTCAACTCGAATCGAGTCCTCCCCTCACATCCTTGAGAGCCATACTGTCATGATTTGGCCCTCGTTTCTTGTGATTAGAAATTAGTGGAACTTTCCCTCGCTCATGTAACATTTGAATCCTTTCACTAAAGTACTTTTTTAACCGATGACACCCCTTTCACATTCCAGTTTTAACTATGGATCTTTTCTTAGAGACTTCCAACTTGTTATCTCCTTGGTTTACCACTTTAACTCTACAACAAGTTTGAATTTCTATTGCTGCAAAAACATTAAATATTACCTCCTCTTTTTGCACTCGCAGCTTTAACTCACCCTTTTGGACATCAATTAAAGCCCTACTAGTAGCCAAGAATGACCTTCCAAGTATTATTCAGATATTTTCATCTTCCTCCATATCTAAAATAATAAAATCCGCAAGAAAGATGAATTTATCCACTTTTACCAAGACATCCTCAATTACTCCACGAGGATGATTAACTGATCTATCTGCCATCTATAAAGACACAGTAGTTGGCTGAGCTTCTCCCAAATTCAGCTTCCGAAAGATTGATAGAGGCACACTGGCCCCTAAATCACATAAAGCCTTTGTTTCTACTGAAACCCCTATAGAACATGGGATATTGAAACTACCAGGATCTTTAAGCTTAGGAGGTAGTTTCTTCTGAAGTATCGCGCTGCACTCTTCAATAAGTGCAATTGTCTCATAATCCTCTAGCTTCTTTTTCTTTGACAAAATTTCTTTCATAAACTTCATATAACTAGGAATTTTTTCTAGAGCCTCTTCAAAAGGGATGTTAATGTGTAGTTTTCGAGAGATATCCAAAAAATTGGAGAATTATTTTTCAAGATTAGCATTTCAGAACTGTTGAGGATATGGAATCCTTGGTGTTGGGTGGTGTATTTTGGCTTTTCTATCTTTAGAAGGTCTTCAGTGACCTCCTCTTGTATTGGACTAGTAACATATTGATCCTCTGTCTTTTTCCCCTTGTCATCCACTGTAGGTCCATCATACTTAGTCCCACTCCTCAAGGATATTGCATTACACTACTCTGTAGGATTTACCTATGTGGAACTAGGCAAATTCCCTTGCTGTCTACTAGAAAACATTTGAGCCAATTGACCTATTTGTGTCTCCAAACTTCTGATAGATGCCCTGGTTTCAGTCATAAACCGATTTAATTGGTCTGGCTGAATTGTTGGTGGGTTCATTTGAGGGGTTGGATGAGATGGGCGTGGGTTTGGATCAAAATATGGTATAGAATGTAATCCATAAGTTGGTTGATTAGGAGGTTGTTGAGGTGGGTATTGTGGATATTGCGGTTGTTACCCTTGATTATTTTCCAAGCCAGATTAGGGTGATTTTTCCAAGCAGGCGTATAGGAATTTGAGTAAGTGTTAGGTGTAGGTCTTGAAAAATTACCTATAACATGTGCCTTTTCCAAGGGCATATTGCTCACATCTGTTGAGCAACTAGCTATGCTCAGACATTGTTCATAAGAATGAGGTCCTCCACAAATCTCACAACTCATGACATTCTGTACTTGCATTGCTTGTGCGGCGAGATTAGTTTGCTGCAATTGTTTGGTTAGAGATGCTACTTGAGCGGTCAATAGTGCAATTGGATCAACTTATAAGACTCCTGCTACTTTCTTATTCTCTCGCTCAAAAGGCCAATTATAATTATTCATAACCATCTCTTCCAATAGCTCATATGCTTCATTAGCGCTTTTTCTCATAAACGCTCCTCCTAATGCTGCATCTATAATTGTCCTTGTATTTCCCCCCAAACCATTATAAAAAGTATGAACTAACAGCCATTTCTCTATTCCATGATGTGGGCATTTTCTTTGCAATTCCTTAAATCGTTCACATGCATCATACAAAGACTCCCCATCTAGTTGATGGAAGTTGTTAATCTCTCCTCTTATTCTGGCTGACTTGGCAGGGGGAAATATTTACCAAGAAAATTCTGAGCCAAATCTTCCCAAGTAAGTATAGAGTTGGCTTGTAAAGAATTCAACCAACTCTTAGCTCTGTCCCTTAGTAAAAATGGGAATAGTCTCAATCGTACAACATCGTTACTCACCCCATTCATTTTAAATGTCGCACATAACTCCAAAATGTTTGTGATATGTAGATTTGGATCCTCATTTGGTAACCCCCAAATTGTCCACAGTTTTTCACCATCTGAATAATTGAGTGTTTTATTTCAAAATTATTTGCCTCAACAATTGGAGGTCGAATACTTGAATAAATCCCTGTGACAATAGGGAGTACATAATTCCTTAATGGTGGATCTACCTTAGCTGCATCACCCATATTTGCATTGTTGTTGACAACGTGATTTGCGTTCTCAGCCATGGGAAAGTCCAACTTTTTCTTTATCTTTCGGTTCTGTCTGCACGTTCTCTCAATTTCAAGGTCTAGTGGTATAATCTCCTTTTGCCTACTTCCTCGCATATACCAACAATTCCTGAAACATAATACAACCTTAATTCGAATAAATATTAAACAATAATTAAATAAAATAAAAAAAACCAAATTAGAACAAATAACAATTAACTATGATATTGGAAATTTAGTCCCTGGCAACGACGCCAAAAACTTGATCGTGAAAATATGTATATACGCAAGTGCACGCAATTGATTCAAGTAATATATGATAAGTAGAGTATCGTTCCCTCAAAGACTGTTTTCCAAGTACCACTAATTGTTCTTTAAATTTCTATTTGGCAACTAAAATTTTGATTTTTGAATTTAATTTTAAAATTGAAAACAACTTTAAACAAAAACAACTAATTAAGAGATTTAAATTACTATTAAAAAGACTTGGGGTGTTAATTTTATCAACTTTTCATTCTACTAATTTTATTAATCAATTCTAGATTTCTTTCTTCCTATTCTAACAGTAGGTTAACATAAATCGACTCCTATTCTTTTTCAAGATATAAGATCTCAGCCTATATGCAGGTTTTCTACATCTTTGTGATAAAATTAAACATATAGAATGCATTAAGCATGGAAACCTAATTACTATACAAGTCATACATGTACTAGCATTAAACACACACTATATAGATTAGAATAGAGAAGAAAAATCAATAGAACATCCTAATTCAATTAGATAGAAATCCAAGTGACTACATTAAATCCTAGATACAAATTGTTTAGTTCATATCAGGCATGACTAAATCAACAAAATAATAATAAAATAACATAAGATTCATAAACTTAAAGAAGAAAGAAAAATACAAAAATGCAGAATTACTAGCCTAAGAATCAAAATTAGTCTCTAAAAACGTAATTAAAAGCTGACCTTATGACTTAATTAAACCCTAAATACGAATTTATAATAAAAAAAATAACAAGGGCTGTGTTTTTCCTATGCGGGCCGCGACTTGGCCTTCTCTGGGTCGCGTCCCGTGTTTATTTTGGAGCCTTTTACTTCCGTGAATAATCCTCAGGCGCTGCGACTTAAGCATCTCAAGTCGCGACCCGTGTCCAATTCTTCCCTTAGCTGAGCCTCAGTTTTCCTCCTGAGTCACGACTTGTAAGCCCAAGTCGCGACACTAATTCCATCCAGCTGCTATGCGTCTCTGACTTTGCCTTGAGTCGTGACTCATAAGTCCAAGTCGCGACTTTAATTCAATTTTTTCTCAGATTAGGTCTTTCAACTCATCTCTTCATCAAAACCTGTCTTTTAATCATCCTTAGCATCATTTTGAGTCCAACAACCACCAAGAGCCTCATTTTCCCACCATTTTCACTTCTTTTTACATTATTCTCATGATTCATCGCACCATCCTACAACAAAGACAAACAAACACACAATCTTGCACAAAACACACAAAAAGACTTAAGATTACCACAAAAACACATTCTAAAATAACACTAAAATGAAGTTATCAACAGGAAACATAAGTTGAACTCAGTGCTTTGCATCTAAATGGTACTTGGAAATTAGTTTCCCCACTCTCAAGAGCATATGTTATTGACTACAAATGGTTGTTTAAAGTCAAATACAACCCATATGGTACATTTGATCGTCACAAGGCCGTGCTTTTTTCTCAGGGCTTTACTTAGACCCTAGGGGTTGATTACTTTGAGACTTTCAGCCCAGTAGTCAAACCAGAACAATCAGAGTATTCTTGTTGTGGCTCTTTCTCGACGGTGGGTTGTTCGTCAAATAGATGTGCACAATGCATTTTTAAATGGTGATATTGCTGAAGATATCTATATGACTCAACCACTAGGTTTTGTTGGCTCTCAAAACCCCTCTCATGATTGCAAGCTCTTCATGGATTAAAGCAAGCTCCAAGAGCTTGGTTCTCCAAGATTAGTTCAGCTCTACAACAACAGGGTTTTAATTGTTCCAAGTCTGACCACTCTTTGTTCATGTTTCACTGTACTACAACTATCAAATCCATTCTTGTCTACGTAGATGATATTATCATCACTGGTAATGACTCCAAATTTGTTGACAAGTTTATTCAGATGTTACATAACAAGTTCACTCTTTGAGACCTTGGAAAACTTCGATATTTCTTAGGTATTGAAGTAACATACAACCCTGGCCAGGTGCATCTCTGTCAACAAAAATATATCCGAGATCTCCTAACTCAAACAGATATGATGGACTCCAAAGCGGCTCCAACATCTGGTTTAGTCAGCAAGCCTTTGTCTCAACATGATGGAGATTCCATTGCCAATCCTAGTAAATATAGACGTGTGGTTGAATCTCTTCAGTATGTGACTATGACGAGACTCGATATTGCCTTTGTTGTCCATAAGGCATGTCAGTTTATGCAACAACCAACCTCTGCACATTGGCTAGCTGTGAAGCGTATTCTGAGGTACCTTCGAGGCACTCCAACCCATGGTATTTTGATTACAATCACTCCCTCTCTTCATATTTCTACTTTTAATGATGCAGATTGGGCATCTAGCCCAGATGATAGGCGGAGTACTGGTGGATTCTGTGTGTTTTTGGGTGATTGTCTCTTGTGTCTTGGTCTTCCACCAAGCAACGTTTTGTTTCCCGTAGCAGCACCGAGTCCGAATATCATACTCTACCAATTGTGGCAGCTAAATTGGCTTGGTACAAGCATCTATTCCATGAACTCAAGCTCCCACTTGATTCGGTTCCAATAGTATGGTGTGATAATATGAGTGCTACTCATTTGGCTGCCAATCCAATTTTCCATGCTCGGACAAAACACATTGAGATTGACTTTCATTTCATTAGAGATATGGTGGCTCAGAAAGATCTCAATGTTCAATTTGTTGCATAGGAAGATCAGATAGTCGACATGTAACGTCCAAATTTCCCTAATAAGGCGTAGTGCCATGATTAGGGGGCTATGAGGGCAATAATTGCATATTATGTGCATGTTTGTGATTATGTGCATGATTATATGAACTATGTGAGTTATATTATAATGTGACTATATTGGCATGTTTAGGTGTATTAAGCATGCATGTGGGCCCGTTTCCTATTAGAAGGGCATTTTCGTAATTTTGACTCGTTGAGGGTATAATTGTAAATATATGTGATTTATTATTGAGACCACATTATTATGTGGATATATTTAAGTTATTCGGTATGAGGCGATCCTAGTGAGCAAGTTAGCGGTTTAGTCACGACGGGGTCAAATACCCGACTCGGGGTGATCTTAGGGGTATTTTGGTAATTTGGCAAATTACCAGAATTTATTGAGTAGCAAGAATTAACTTGGTGAACATCTAGTTTGATAGATTTATTTGAGAATATGTGGGGTAATTTGAGATTAACGGGAATTATGCCAAATGATAATTTTTCCATTGGAAATGTCTTGAAAGAGAAATAATAGGGCCAGGGTATATTGGTCTTTTAACCATGTGGCTAGTGGGATTTGGCTAAGGGTCAAGAGCTGAGGCTATTCACGTTTTTCCTCTCTATTCTCACTGGTTAGCCATTTTGGAAGAGCACTCAAGGGTACTCAAAAGTGGTTAGGCCAAGCTTGGATTCTTGAGGAGATTGAAGGGGAGTTAAGCTTGTGGCAAGGGACTTGAGGCTGCTAGGAGTGTCTGCACCTAAGGAGTTCAAATTTCCCTAGAGAAATTCAGAGGTAAGACCCCTGGTTTTGGCATTCTAATGGTGTTCTTGAGTTTTTTTTAACTTTGATTCCTAGTGATTAGTTTATGGGTGTATTGTGGTGAGATGAGTATTGAGTTTTGTTGCCTAAGCTTTGTGGTGTGTTTTGTTGTCGAAATTATGCTGAAATACTTGTTCTTAGGTTGAAATTTGATCTGGTTGGGTAGAGAAATTGCGAGATTGGAAATTGGGGAAGAACACTTATGTTCTGGGCAATTTTTGGGGTTTTTGGCAACCTAGCGCAACCGCGCTAGGTTGTAGCGCCATCGCGCTAGTGTCCTAGAAGAGGTAGAATTTGAATTGGGATTGGGTCTCGAGTTGAGGGGAGCGACAAATTTTATAAAATAAAATAAACATATATTATAAAATGTTCAAACAAATAAACATAAAAGATAAAATGTCCATAATAATTTATCTTTAAAGTTTTGAATTAAAAACATAAAAAAAAACTACAAATCATCTTGTTCCTCTAGAATTGAAGGGACGAGAGAATTTCCAACATTGGCATCAGAACATTGATCTGACAGAGGCGGTGGCATCATATTGTTTTTCCTTAGTATTCCAAAACAATACTTAGTTGGTCATTTGTAGAATCAAGTCGGTTGTTTGCTTCATCAAGGTGTTGGGCTAGTTCCTCATATGCTGGCTTATTTGACTCAGTTGGATTGCGCTGGGAAGTAGAAGTTGTACTTGAAAAAGATCGACCCCAACCTTTCAAGTGTGCAGAAGAGCGTCCAAGAATACGCTCCATAATCTTTATCAGACATTTCTTCTGGAGTGTGTTGAGCCCTTAACACCATCATTTTATCCTATATACTCATTTTATTTTCTAATTAGTAATGATAATTATAAATAAGTTACAAAATTAAAAATTAAAATTTATACTTACATATATTTCTGCTAAATCTAGTCTAGTCCATATTCCTTTTTTCTCATCATATGCCATAAAAACTTCAGAAACTTGGAATATAAAACAGATACATATTTTGAACATAGCAAACAAGGCAGATATATTTCCAATTTAATTCCCAATTTTTTTTTATAAGAATGGAAAAACTAGCAAAATAACTAAGTACCTAAAAAATTACTAACTGAATAGACAAAGATACAAAATTTATAAAATTATAAATAAATGTTCAAAATTTTATTCAAAAACAATAAACCGGATTTATATACACAAAGTAAGGTAAAAAGCATTTCTCATCAAAATAAGAAAGCATAGGGGAACTCTTTGAGCATAAACAAAACCCCAACACAAATAACAGTTCAAAGACTAAGGACAATAAAAAAATGAACCAGAATATAACAATGAAAACATAAACCCGATTAAAATAATTACACATAACTGAAAAACTCTAAACAAAATCACAGCTAAATAACAGTGAAACAACTCAGACCTGAAACACAGTAATCATCAAAACAAAATTTCCTCAAAGCATAACAATGAAAACATAAAACAGATTACAACAATGACACATAATTGAAAAACTCTAAACAAAATCACAACTAAATAATAGTGAAACAACTCAGACCCAAAACATAGTAATCATCAAAACAAAATTTTCTCAAAGCATAACAATCACAAAGCCTCAGAACAAAAATAACAAAGCCTCAGAAAAATGAATCATCATTAATCTTTCAGATCAGTGGGGATTGAATAAAAAAAATCATAGATTTATACCTCAAAGTCACCAAGCCAATTTTTTCGAAACTCAAAGCCACCAAGAACCTAACTTCTAAAAAATTTACAGCCACCAATCCAACGTAAAAGCCACCAGAAAAATCTCAAAGCCAGGCCAATCCACCACGAAATAATCACAGCCTCTAAAGAAACCAAAACCAAACCTTAAACAAAAAATTAGAGACATTAATACCAACAATCACAACACAATATAATCAGATCTGAAATAAAAAATTACCCAAACAAAACTGAACAACAATGGGTGAGGCATAGAGATGGAGGTGACTAAGAGCTCAAGAAAAATGACAGCAACCCAGAAGTGAACAACAATGGTGCGAAGGACGATGGTGGCGGCTTAGAAATTCAAAGAAAATTGGCAACAGCTCGAAGATTCGAAGAAAAATGGCACAGCCTCAGAGATTGAAGCAATCGTACACCATAGAAACTGGTCTGAAATGGGAGAGCTATTGAGAGGGAGCCCAAAAAAGAGAGCTATATGGGGAGAGGGGCTCTGAAAATGGGATTAACCTGTTGAGAGGGAATCGAAAATGGGGAAGAGATGGGAATTAGAAATGGGAAGAGAGGGGAATCGAAAATGGGGAAGACGAGAGCAGAGTGGGGGAGGCGGCTCATGAGAGTTAGATAGGTTAGTGATGTTAGGGTTATTAGAGTTAGGCTTATATAAATATATATATTAATTTAATAATAATTATAATTTATATAATTTTTTTAAAATATAATGTTAGTGCCACATGTCACTTAGTAATACGTCCACTTGTATTACTCACTTGATATGTCACTATATTTCTCACATGTCAGCATCCACGTATTTTTTTATTTTTTTTATTATGCAAAAAATGGAGGGAAAAATAAGCGGGAATCAACAAAATATTTCCCTCCAAACATAATTGTAGGTAAATATTTTACCTACGAATACTAATGGCAGGTAATAATAAAATTTATAGCCCTGCCCTTTTTATTGGAGAATCCCCTACCAATAGTCTCTACGAAAATATAATCGTAGGTAAAGGAACTCTTTAGCTACCAATAAATATATGTAGGTAAAAAATGGGTAGGTAAAGGCTGAATTTCTTGTAGTGTTGGCTCCTTCTAGGTAATTGAGGTTGCTCACCAACTATTCTAGGAGTCTCCTCTTGGGCTCTCTAGTTTGAGTTGGTTATAACTTGTTGTCATCGCATGACATATTCTCAAAGAACTCAACCTCTCTAGATTCAATTATTACATTAGAATTAAAGTCTAATAATCTATAAGCTTTGCTATTTTGGGCATAACCCACAAATACAGATCTTATAGCTCTTGGACCCAACTTGATCCTTTTTGGATCGGTGCTCTTGCAATAAGCAAGACACCCCCACACTTTAAGATAATCAATGTTTGGTTTCTTTCCTTTCCATAACTCATATGGAGATTTATTATTTTTCTTCATGGGAATACGATTCAAAATATGACAAGCCGATAGCAAGGCTTCACCCTACAAACTAAACTTCAATTTAGAGTGTAATAGCATAGCATTAATCATCTCAATAAATGTTCTATTCTTTCTTTCCACTATAACATTTTGTTGTGAAGTATAAGGGATTGTACATTCATGAATTATTCAATGTTCTTCACAAAACAAGTTAAATTCATTTGAAAAATATTCACCACCCCTATCACTTCTAAGTATTTTAATTTTCCGTTCAAGTTGATTTTCAACTTCCGCTTTATACACTTTAAACACATCAAATGCTTCATCTTTATTTTAATGCAAATATACATATGTGAACCTAGAGAAATCATCAATGAAAGTAATAAAATATCTACTTCCTCCTCTAGTCAACATTCCATTAAGTTCACATAAATCATTATGTATCAAATCTAACAACTTAGACTTTCTTTCAACACTAGGAAAATGTTTCTTTACCATTTTAGATTTAACACATAATTCATATTTTCCATGCGTAACATTATCACAATCAATTAATCCACATTTGATAGCCCTTTTAATTGTGCTAAATCTTATATGTGAAAGTCTAACATGCCACAAAGTAATAGAATTTGAGTCAAGCATATAACAAGAAGAAGATATTTTATTGTTCACATTGTCAATAGAAGTACAAAGTTTGAACATGCCATCACAAGCATATCCCTTTCCCACAAAAATATTGTCTTTGGATAAAATAAGCTTGCGGGAATCTATGACAACCTTGATTCTTAGTTTTCCAAATAAATTGCCACTCACAAGGTTTCTACTCATTTATGATACATTCAAAACATTAGTGAGTAGAACCTTCTTGCCGGATGTGAAGAACAAGTCAACGGTTCCCTTTCCTTCAACCTTAGACCTTTCCTCATTGCCTATTTGGATTTCATGCCCTTCCTTTGAAGTTTCAAAGGTCTTGAATAGAGTTCTATCATAGGTAACATTAATAGTGGCACAAGTATCATACCACAACCCACTCACCTTTCCATGAATGGCATTGATCTCACTTAGTGTTGCTACTAGCTCCTCTTGGGATGAGTGGACTTTTGCCTCATTGTTATGGCTCCTCTTGAACCTAAAATCTCTAGCAAAGTGTCCATTCTTGCTACACACAAAGCAAGGTCCCTTGGAACTTTTGAATTGCCCCTCATTCTTCTTGGGCCCCAAGGGTTTTAGACCCTTGCCCTTGTTTTTGCCATTTCCTTTCCCCTTGTTAGAAGGATTTGCCACAACATTGGCCTTAGAAGTCTCTCCATTGGACTTCTCTTCATTTATATCTCTAGAACGAGATTCCTCCTCAATTCTCAAGCGTTTGAGATTTTCCTCCAAAGAAATCTCTTCATTTCTATGGAGCATCTTTTTCCTGTAGCCTCTCCATGAAGGAGGTAACTTGGCTATAATGCACCCACAAGAAATTGTTTTGTCAATACAATTTTAAGAGTAGAAAATTTATTCACAATAATTTGTAGCTCATGAATTTGAGGGAGAATGATTTTATCATCATAAAATTTAAATTCCATATATTGAGTAATAAGGAATTTCTTAGTACCTTCCTCTTCCGCTTTGTACTTCTTTTCCAAGGCCTTGCAAATCTCTTTGGCGGTCTTGGTGTTGGTGTAGAGATCATAGAGCCTATCCAAGAGGGCATTAAGGATGTGACCCCTACAAATCAACTCATCTTCTTCGCACTTCTTCCTTTCTTTGACAACTTCTTGTGTATCATCTTCCTTGGGTTATTCCAAGGCCTTTAGGTCTTTATCCAAGACATAGAAAACTTTCAAAGTAGTCAGCAAGAACCTAATCTTGTCTTGCCCATGAACAAAGTTAGTCCCATCAAATCTAACAAAGTCTTAAGTTATGAATCTCAATGCCGAAAGAGAGTTAGATTCTTCCATGATATGCTATCTCATATTATAGAGTATTCGAATTTTGGGGGAGAGTGAGATAACACCACCACAAGAAATAGAATCTACAAAAAAATTGGATTGACAGAGACTTAAGAAAGATTAAGAAAGAACATGCAAACCCAAGTAGAACAATGGTGTTCTTAAATTTTGATGAAGCTTCAAACCCTAGGAAATATAACCACTTTGAGCAAAACTTTAAGCAAACCAAGGCTTATACACATTGCAAGACACTGTCCTAATACTCTATTTCCCAGCCACCATTGATGCTTGAGGCATTGTCTTGAGGAAATGAGGGTTGAGATTGAACAAGCCTTCAACTCTTTAAGTCAAGCACTTTCTTGGAGAGTTCTTGGAGAAAACTAGAGATTCTTGGAGCTAGAGAGAGAGATAGGATAGAGAGAGATTGGAGAGAGTGATCAAGTCTCCCAAATCAATGTTTTTGACCCTTATATAGAGTAGGCATCATCATTATGTCTAACCAATGGAGTTAGACTTAAAAAACACGTCATTTTTGCATTTATGATTTTTCACGTAATACAGCAGGCGATGCATCACCTACTAGGGTTTCTGGAAACCCTAGGTGTTAGGCGATGTCTCACTTCTTGGGTGGTGACGTATTGCCACCCTCTCTGACTTTGGACACTTCCAAAGGTCCCAAAAATGCTCCAAATGCCACCAAACATTTTGGGAACCCTTAGACACTCTCATGTATCAATTTGGACCCAAATTTTCATTTTATAAGTGCCTACAATTGAAACTCCAATTCACATCTTCATTATGTGAATTCTACTAAGTGTTTATACCTTGCTTGTATTTTAACACTTATCATTTGTATTCAACCAATCATAACATTGATTACTGTAGAAAGATATAAGCTTGGAGGTATGCTTCCAGAGAAGCTAGATTCACTAGCTGACCAAGAAATACAGGCCGAGAATGATAATTAGGGTCAGACCCCTCCGCCAGCTCCTGAGAACTGGCAGCAAGTGCTTGTTGATTTGTAAGCCAGATTACAGAGGCAGGAAGAAGAGATCTGCCTCCTGAGACAACCACAGGTACCTGCAGGGAATGTTCAGCCAGAGGTGCCACCTATGTTGGTGCCGATAGTAGCATAGCCATTAGAGGCTGGGAACAGATGAGAACCTCTCTATGAAAGGTTCAGGAAACAACACCCTGCAATTTTTTAGGGTAGTGCAGATCCGGCCAAGGCCGAACAGTGGATGAGTATGGTTGCCACTATCCTAGATTTCATGAGGGTAGTTGGTAATGAGAGGTTGGCTTGTGCCACATACATGTTTCGGGAGGATGCCCGAATTCGGTGGGAAGTGATATCCCAGACTAGGAACGTGAATACCTTGGATTGGGAGGAGTTCAGAACTGTATTCAATGAAAAGTATTATAATGATGCAGTTAGGGCTGCAAAGGCAGAAGAATTCAGTAAGCTGCTGCAGGGAAACATGTCAGTGACAGAGTATGCATTGGGGTTTGACTGATTAGCCAAGTTTGTTGCAGAATTGGTGCCCACTGATGGGACAAGGAAGGAAAGGTTCCTTCAGGGGCTACAACCTACGATAGCTCGAGATGTTCGCATTACCACTGTGCCTGGAGTGACAACATATGCAAAGGTGGTAGAGAATGCCCTTATGTTAGGATTAATGCCCTAAAAGCATGTAAAAACATTTTATTAGTTTTAAATAAAAGTACAATTTTATTATATTTGAATGTTATAATTATTGTTTGAATTAATTATATAATAATATGAATAAAATTCCTTATTGAATCATGAGAATATGATCTTGTATTAGTACGAGAGAATTAAGATAATATATAATGAATAAAATAGTCAGTAACATATTAAAGTAATGAATCTTTAATGAATGGTTACTAGTACGATTTGATAAGCATGCGAGATGCAAGTAATCTAGATTCAGATTACTGATGTGGATAGACATCTTAGTAAAGTTGTTGTATATAATAGAGATTATATATGACAAGACCGATGATAATTAATTATTTGTATAAACTTGTCGTTTGATGTAAAGATTTAATTCTTGTCATACTAGATGATCATTTGTAGATCATGGTAAATCCTGAGTATTCATGAACTCCTGTTTATGTTTATTGAATCTTTTGATTCACTCGTTAAGGTCTCTTAGAATAATGAGGCTAATGACTTTTGTTTTGGAGATTCAATATCATGGATGACTGGGAACATGAATTACAATATTGGAATCCATGCTTTCCTAACAGATCTAATATTGGTTCCCTTAAGGGTTGATTCTGGAATTGAATAGTTATTGAGCTCAAATCTATAATTATATTATAGATTAATTATTCGCTAGTGAATTAATGGTACTTAAGGATCAAGATGTAATTAGAAGGGTAAAACGATAATTTTGACCAGCTCTAATTACCGAACCAATAATGGAGGACATAACTACATATATTGATTATATCAATGGACTACTAGAGAAAACTCTGTAAATATAATTCTATAAATACTTAGAGTGTAATTTCATATTTATAGTGGAGCAATCATGAAATTAATAAATAAGATTATTAGATTAAAGAGTTTAATTAATAATCTGGTTTATTGGAGCTTCGTATTATAGGTCCATGGTCCCCAAATCACATCTGTCCTACATTGTCAAGGGTAAGGATGTCAAAAGAAAGATTTGTTAAGAGAAATGACTAAATTGCAAATGAATTAATTTTCCAGGGCAAATAAATAATTATTTGATAATTATGGGTAATTGATTAATTGTGAATTAATTAATTATTTAACTAAAGTTAATATTAATCTTGTTTGGATTAATATAAAGAGAGATAATAATAAATATCTTATTTATAATATGACATTTATTTAATTAATTTAAAAATGATATTTTAAGATAAAGTTAATTTTGAATTAACTGATATTTATGTTGGAATAAATATCTTGTCTTAAAAGTTGATTAAATAAACAAATAAGAAAATTAGGGAAACCCTAATAGGGCTAGGCGACACACACTGTATAGTTGGCGCCTAGCATCAGGGTTTTTTATCCCTGGGATTTGAATTTTGAATTTCAAATAAATTTGTTTAATTAGTTATTTAATTATTCTTTTTAAATATGATTTAAATAGATAATTAAATGAAAATATCTAATCAGTTTTAATTTGAATTATATTTTAATTAAATAAAGATTATTTAATTAGATTAAATATCTTTATAAATCTGATATATGTGATATTCAAAAAAAGGATAATCATACTCTCTCTAAAAAGTGATAGTTTTCTCTAAATCTGAAAACTATTCTATACCTTCTCTATGTCAAAACTCTATAGATCTCATGTGTTGAGTACATCTAGGGAGTCACATAAATCAACCTTTTGAATCCTACGTGCCCACACACATCCTTGTGTGTTTGAGGATTGGTCTGGAAGATCAGGGTGTGAGATCTCAGAACACTGGATAGGAAGATCGTTGATTTATACAAAAAGACTCAAGGACTCTTGATAGGCTACAAGAGGTAATCCCTGATCTCTTTGTATGTGATTTAATATTATATATGTGTATGATCCTAGCTGGTATTGATATTTATTAAAATGGGTCCATATATTTCACTGCGTACCTTTGATTTGATCATTTAATACCAACACCTTACTTTAGAGGGCACAGAGAACAAAATCTGGCACGAGAACGCAGCCAGGAGAGATACCAGGAGAATGAGACCTCCATTTATTGGTTCAGGTAGGGGCGGTGGCCCAAGTGACCAGAAAATGAAGGCTTCAGATGTCTTTTCAGCTCTAGGCCCTGATAGGAGGCCGTGGTATACAGATAGGCCACCAGGGCGGTAAGAGGGCTGGAGGACTTACCCAGAGTGCGCCAGGTGTAGGAGGTGCCATGTGGGAGAGTGTCGAGCAAACACCTGCTTTCTGTGCAGGATAGTGGGACACTTAAGGAAAGATTGCCCGAGAGCAAGAAAGGAAGGACCAAGGAAGGCAGACAACTCGACTCCAGCTCAAGTGTTCGCATTAACGCAGGCAGAGGTTGAGGCTGAGGCTAGTCCCTTAGTAGTGATAGGTCAGCTTTCTAGTGTTGGAACCTCTTATATTGTTTGATTGATTCTGGTGCTACACACTCTTTTGTTTCTAATAGAGTAATTGATAGACTGTGTCGGCCATGTGATTATTATTCTGTTGGGTTTGGAACCTTATTGCCTATGGGGGAGCTGGTAGTCTCTAGAGATGGGTCAGATCATTATTGGTGACAGTGGATGGTAGAGAGTTGTCAGTTGATTTGAATGAGCTAGCCATGAACAACTTTGATATGATTCTAGGAATGGATTGGTTAGTTAGATATGGGGCAACCATTGATTGTAAAAAGAAAAGGGTAACCTTTGAGCCTGAGGATCCCTTTGTATTTGTTGGCACTGTGCATGGACCACATGTACCCATGATATCAACATTGAGGGCTAGAGACCTACTACGAGGTGGTTGCATAGGATTCCTAGCCAGTGTGGTGGATACCACTTAGTTCGTGCCAGTGGGACCAGAAGAGACTAGATTAGTCTATGAATCCCAAGATGTGTTTCCACAGGAATTTCCAGGGTTGTCGCCAAAAAGAGAGATAGAATTTGTTATTGAACTGACACCAGAAACAGAGCCAGTGTCTAGGGCACCATACATAAGGACCCCGGTAGAGTTGAAGGAATTGAAGATACAGTTACAAGAGTTGTTAGACTTAGGTTTTATTAGACCCAGTTTCTCTCCATGGGGTGCGCCAGTCCTATTTGTGAAGAAGAAAGATGGTTCTTTGAGGATGTGCATTGACTATAGGGAACTTAACAAGTTAACCATTAAGAATAAGTATCCTCTGCTAAGAATAGATGACCTGTTTGATCAGTTGCAGGGTAAAAAGATATTCTCAAAGATAAATCTTTGATCTGGTTATCACCAGTTGAGGATCAAGAAGGAATATATATCGAAGACAACTTTTTGCACCAAATATGGGTATTATGAGTTCCTCGTCATGTCATTTGGTTTGACTAATGCCCCAACAACTTATAATGATCTAATGAACATGGTGTTTAAAAATTATCTACATCGGTTTATGACCGTTTTCATTGACCATATTCTAGTTTATTCCCAGACAGAGGAAGAGCATGAGCATCATCTCAGGCTGGTACTACATAGACTGAGAGAGCACAAACTGTATGTGAATTTCAAGAAGTGTAAATTCTGGTTACCACAAGTGACTTTCCTTGGTCATATTGATAGTAAAGATGGTATCAAGGTGAACCCAGCTAAGATTGAGGCAGTCAGGGCATGGCCAAGACCAAGGAATGCCTCAAAGATCAGGAGTTTCCTTGGATTGGCAGGTTATTATAGGAGTTTTGTGGAAGGGTTCTCAAGGATTGCTACCCCATTGACAGAATTGCACGAAAAAACCAGAAGTTTGCATGGTCAAATAGATGTGAGAACAACTTCCAAGAGTTGAAGCGGTGATTGATTATAACTCTAGTACCGAGTCTTCCAACAGATTAGAAGAAGTTTGTAGTGAACTGTGACGCCTTGAGACAGGGCTTGGGTTATGTTCTTATGCAGGCGGGGAAAGTGATTGCTTATGCATCATGTCAGTTGAAGGAATATGAGCAGATGTACCCCATTCATGATCTAGAGTTAGCAGCGGTGGTCTTTGCATTAAAGGTATGGAGGCATTACCTTTATGGGGAGAAGTGTGAGATATACACTGACCACAAGAGCTGAAGTATTTCTTCACGTAGAAGGATTTGAACATGAGACAAAGGCATTGGATGAAGTTGGTAAATGATTATGACTGTGAAATCCTGTATCACCCAAGAAAAGCCAACGTGGTGGCAGATGCCTTAAGCCGGAAGGGGCTAGGGAAATTATACAGTGCGAGACAGATATCCAAGGAATTGGCAAAGGATATGACCAGAGCTAGAATAGAGTTAGTGGTTGGTCTGTTAGCCAACATCACACTACAATGTACTCTTTTGGAGATGGTAAAGGAAAGTCAGTTGAGTGATCCACAACTGACAATGATTAGGGGGAAGTCCTAGCTGAAGTGGCTAGGGACTATACAATGTCAGAGATGGGCTTACTGAGATTCAAGGGACGGATCTGTGTTTCGATGGATACTGTTATCAGATGGGAGATTCTGGATGAATCTCATACTACGCCTTACTCTTTGCATCCAGACACCACGAAGGTGTATCAGGATCTGAGGACTTTGTATTGGTGGTCTATATAACTGAGTATGTGGCTAAGTGCCTGACATGTCAGTAAGTCAAGGCTAAGCATCAGAGACCAACAGGGTTATTATAGCCTCCGGATATCCTAGAGTTGAGATGGGAGGATATCACAATGGATTTTGTGGTTGGGTTACCCAAGACCGTGGGTCAACATGATTCGGTGTGGGTTATCATGGATTGATACACCAAATCAACTCACTTCTTACTAGTGAGGATGACTAATACAGTTGACCAGTATGCAGATCTCTATGTGAGAGAGATAGTGTGCCTTCATGGGGATCCGAGGTCGATTGTATCAGATCTAGACCCCACATTTACTTCCAAGTTTTGAGGAAGTTCGCAGAAGGCAATGAGACACAACTGAAGTTTAGTACCACCTATCATCATCAGACAGATGGACAATCTGAGAGGACAATACATATATTAGAGGACACATTGTGATCATGTGTGCTGGACTTTAAAGGGTCTTGGAGTAAGTATTTGCCTTTGATAGAGTTTTCCTACAATAACAGCTACTAGTTGATCATTGGAGTATAGCTCCTTATGAGATATTGTATGGTAGGAAATGTAGATTGCCCATTCACTGAGATGAGATGGGAGAAAGGAAATACTTGGGTCCTGAGGTAGTTCAGAGGAACAATGAGACTATTGAGAAGATTAGAGCTCGGATGCTCGCGTCTCAGAGTAGACAAAAAAGTTATGCAGATCCGAAGCGCAGGAACATGGAGTTCCAAGTGGGAGACTATGTCTTCCTTAAAGTTTCACCATGGAAAAAAAGGCAAGTTCAGCCCTAGGTTCGTAGGGCCGTTTGAGATCCTGGAGAGGATTGGTCAGGTGGCCTATGGATTGGCCTTACCTCCGTCATTGTCGACTGTACACAATGTGTTTCATATTTTGACGCTTCAGAAGTATGTGTTAGATGTGAATCATGTATTGAGTTACGAAGATCTGGAGCTGCAGGAAAATCTTTCCTATGAAGAATAGCCAGGTCAGATACTAGACAGGAAGGACAAGGTCATGAGGAACAAAACCATATCTTTGGTTAAGGTATTATGGAGGAACAACAAGGTCGAGGAGGTGAGCTGGGAATTAGAGTCCAACATGCGGGATCAGTATCCTGAGCTGTTCCGGTAAAATTTCGACGACAAAATTCTTGTAAGGAGGGGATAATTGTAATGTCTCAATTTCCCTAATAAGGTTTAGTGCCTTGATTATGGGGCTAGGAGGGCAATAATTGAATATTATGTGCATGTTTGTGATTATGTTCATGATTACATGGACTATGTGAGTTATATTATAATATGACTATATTGACATGTTTAGGTGTATTAAGCATGCATGTGGGCCTGCTTCTTATTAGAATGGTATTTTCATAATTTTGACTCATTGATGGTATAATTGTAAATATATGTGATTTATGATTGAGATCACATTATTATATGGATATATTTGAGTTATTCGGCATGAGGAGATCCTAGTGAGAAAGTTAGCAATTTAGTCATAACAGGGTCAAATACCTGGCTCGGGGTGAGCTTGGGGGTATTTTGGTAATTTGGTAAATTACCAGGATTTATTGAGTAATGGGAATTAACTTGGTGAAAATTTGGTTTGATAGATTTATTTGGGAATATGTGGGGTAATTTAAGATTAACGAGAATTATGTCAAATGACAATTTTGCCCTTAGAAATGTCTTGAAAGAGAAATAATAAGGCAATGGTATATTGGTCTTTTGACCATGTGGCTAGTGGGATTTGGCTAAGGCTCAAGAGCTGAAGCTATTCACGTTTTCCCTCTCTATTCTCACTGGTTAGCCATTTTGGAAGAGCACTCAAGGGTACTCAAAAGGGGTTAGGCCAAGCTTGGATTCTTGAGGAGATTGAAGGGGAGTTAAGCTTGTGTCAAGGGACTTGATGCAGCTAGGAGTGTCTGCACCTAAGGAGTTCGAATTTCCCTAGAGGAATTCATAGGTAAGACCTCTGTTTTTGTCATTCTGATGGTGTTCTTGAGTTTCTTTTAACTTTGATTCCTAGTGGTTAGTGTATGGGTGTTTTGTGGTGAGATGAGTATTGTGGTTTGTTGCCTAAGCTTTGTGGTGTGTTTTGTTGTCAAAATTCTACTGGAATACTTGTTCTTAGGTCGAACTTTGATTTGGTTGGGTAGAGAACTCTCGAGTTTGGAAATTGGGGAAGAACACTTATGTTATGGGCAATTTTTGGGTTTTTGGTGACCTATCGCGACCGTGCTAGTGTCCTAGAAGAGGTGGAATTTGAATTGGGAATGAGTCTTGAATTGAGGGGCGCGACTGCGCCAGGGGTCGGCGTGACCGCGCCAATGCCCTGGAACACCCAATTTTTCTGTGGGCGCGACCGCGCCAGGTGCCTCAAAAAGCTGTTTTACTGAATTTTAGAGGAAGGCACATAGGGCTCGGGAATCCGGTTTGGGAGCCTACTTGGGGGCTCGGGGTACATTTTTAGCGCCCCATTAACTAGGAACAGTAATTATGGGAGTTAGAGTCCTGATTGGAACTCGAGATTTGGGGTTGATTCCTGATGAACGTATACTTGTGTTGTGACTAGGGTACCGCTAGGGGTCGGGACGGGATCGTGCTCGGGGGTTGTTGTTAATCAAATCATGATTGGACCAGAGGTAAGAAAATTGTACCCAATACGTGATGTATGTGATTAGGGCTTGGCCCAGTTGTTAAATATAGATATGATTAGGGCTCGGGCCCCTATAAATGAGCATGATTATAATTGTGCCTACGAATATCTGATTAAGCATACTAAAATGCATTGTATTTTTTTATATGATGAATATGTTATATGTATGATTATTCCTGAGTGGAAAGCTTGGCTTATAAGCTGTGGTCGGCCTTATGCGTGCAAAACGCATGCCGCTATGGCTAGGCCACCCTGGGAGTGCAGTATGCACTTGTCTAGCTTGGATGTCACTTGAATAAATGGAAGTGTGATACACACTTGTGTGACTCTGTAGTCACATACTTTTATAATGTGTCTGCTTGGTTATAGTTATTACAGCTAAGCATGTTGTATATATTCTGTTGACTATTTGAATCTGTTTAATTAAGTTTTCTTATTGAGCATTGGCTCACGGGTGCTATGTGGTGTATGTAAGGGTAAGGAGAAGCTTGACAAGCTATGAGTTGGACAACAATAGGGACGATGTGTACATATGCAGTCTGCTCGACCGCCACGACCGAGATATCACAGAGGAACTAGGGTTGGATCCTATTTTTCCGCTTAGGTCGGCTTATTTTGTAATCCTTGAGTTGTAAATGACTTTTAAACTTCCATTTTGGGATCCCATGTAAAGACTAAATTTTTTAATGAAAATGTTTATTTATTTGACCAAAATCTTTAATAAATGAGCTATTACTTAATCACATGTTTTAGTCCAAATGACTCGTTTAGCGAGTCCAACATTATTTTAAACATACGCCGTAACGGTCTCTGATTAGTTGGGCGTTACACGACATCTTCACCAAACATCTGCTTATCAATCGGTTCTCAATCTTGTGTAGAAAAATGACCGTTTTTCCAAGGCCGATCAATTTGAGAGGACGTGTTGAGCAGGGTAGTTAGTTTATCTGTTTTGTTATAACAAGAGTTCGTTGAGTGGTTAAGTTTCTGTTAGCCTGTTCTTGATTTCCCGCTCTTTTGCTCTGTTGTACTCCTTGTTCTATAAATAATAAAGTTCATAGCTGTTGATTCATTGATCACAACTCATTTTCCTCATTTACTTTCTTCATTTTAATTGGCGGTAGATCCAGAGAAAAAAGTTTCGACAAGCAACCTCCCATTTAGGGTCTTCTCCGGTGCCGCTCACGGCGAAATGCAATGGGGCTGTTGTGCTCCTATTTGCGTGGGTTGAACTCGGCAACTAGGATGTGGTTTGTCTAACTCAGATCTGGATCTTCCATGTCTTATGGATGTGTCTCCCTTCTCATCATATTTTGGTGGTGTATTAAATATTTTGTTGATATTAACTATTTCTTAAGGGGTTTTGTTTGCTAAGTACGTTTGGTTTGGTTGTTTATCCTAGAGCTGTAAATATGGGTTGGGCTTTTGAGCACGGCACAAAACTGGCATAAGCCCGGGAGGCACGAGCACGGCACGACACGAAAAAATATGGGCTTGGGCCAGGTACGACACGAAAAAATATGGGCTTGGGCTAGGCACGGCACGACACGACAAGCCCGAAGGCACGACACGAAAGCACGAACAAACTAGCCCGAAAGCACGACACGATAAAAAACCCGATATTTTGACATTAATAATCATAATAAATTTTTATATGTCAATAATTAATAAATTAAAATGATAATATATGTCTTATTTTTCTCAATGTTTATATTTTTATAATTATATTAATTTATTTTAAGATTTGTTAGTTAAATTTTTAGCATTTATTAGTAGGTATTAAAATTCTAATAATTATCTTTGATATAATTTTGTGTAAAATATTGTTAAAAAATATATAAAAATATCTAAAATTATAATTTAAACAAAGAAATGTATTTGGTTTGGTAGTAAGTCCATTGATGGTTAAAGAGGAGGTGGAGGGTTTAATTCTCCATCCTTACATTTTTTAGCAAAAAAAAAGTGGGCCTAAAAGTGGGCCCGAATAAGGAAAGTGGGCCGACACGAGTACGGCACGATATGAGCCCAGCCCGAATTTATCGGAGGCACGAAAATGTGGGCCGGGCCGGGCCGGCCCACATTTACAGCTCTAGTTTATCCTGTGGGTATACTTATTGGGCGATCCCTTGGCATTGTTGCCGTTGTTTGCTCACTCTTATCATGGGAAGTGATTTGCCATTGTTGGCTTATTGCAGAACTTTATTGGATTTAGTCCTTTGTTCATTATGAATGAAATCTGGATTTGTCTAAAAATATAGTATATGCGTTGTTATATAAAAAATTCAAGATAAAATATATATTTATTTAAAAATTATTTTCTCAAATAGCTTTTTATATATAAATTTTTTTAATCAAATTTTGGGTTTGTCATTTTGTTTATAGCCTTAGTGCCCGTATTGTATTGGATTTGCGGTTTGCTTTTTAATGAAGTTTATCATTCCTTCCCAATAATAATAATATCAAATATATTTAGTTTCAAACTATTAAAAAGCTTGAATATTTTAAAAACTTATTATTAGCTAGCATCAATAAACAACAATGACCATGTACCAGTTTGTTTCTCTTTCATTTCAAACAAAAAAAGAATAATTAAAAAAAATAAAAATTACACAAACATTAAATTAATGGCTCCATTAAAATGTTAAACAATTATATTATTAACACAACTAATCACTATAGTGGAGCAACACAAAAATGCGCAATCTAATAACACATATTTTAATTTTATAACTATTATAAAATATTCATAACCACGTGATCATGTAAAAAGAAAGAAAAAAAATTGTTTTGGTCAGGTTATTATACACAAGCAAGTAATAATAATTTAGAATATTACATGTTCATCAACTTTTCGAAAACATTAATATATAATTATACATAATCATTATTACTTGAGATAGAAGAAATCTGATGGTTGAGAAACTCGACCTCCATTTCCAAATCCAAGCTCTTATTCTTCTCCATCTCCAGCTCCCATCTCAGCTTCTCAATGGTCTGCGCCAAGTACTCCTCTCTACTAATCATCGCCACCGCATGATCTTGATGACCACCTTCATCGGCTGATCCCAACACCTTCAAAACCTCCATTAATACACGCCTCTCTTCCTCCACACTCCTTCTGATAAGCTCAATACCTTCCAACATTCTTTCCCTATCAACACCACCACCAATTTCACTAGGCCTCGACTCGCCCACTAACTCACCAACACCACAACTCGTCCGTGATGACTCACTAAACTCGCCAACTGAACTAGTAGGGTCGATAGCTTTTGTGATGACTTCACTACTACTACTTATTCTGACTAATTGACCCGCTGAACTCGGGCTTGACTCGCCCATTAACTCATCAACACAACCACTACCATCTTGTGACTCACTAAACTCGCCAACTGAACCAGGGTTGATATTGATATCATTTTCTTTGCTACTATTAGCTTTACTAATGATGGTTTCACCACCAAAACGAACCTGTTTCACAACAGAATCGTCTTCTTCTTCTTCATTAATCGGCTGAGTTGGGAACACTGGCTCGAGTTTGAACCCGTCTTCATTGAAGTTCCACCCACTAATCCTTCTCTGCTTCTCTCTTATGCCAGATCCACCGTCATCATCATCTTCGTCGTCGTCGTCATGATCACGGTGATGATGAAGAGTAGTAGTAGCAATAGTATTGGCCAAGCTGTACCTTTCTTCAACACTAGATAAGCCATGTAAAATGTTCTTGACAAGAAAATCAGGACCTTTATTACAGTTCTTAAAGAAAGGGTGCTTCAAAAGCTTATCAGCACTAGGTCTCTTGGCCGGGTCTTGGTTCAAGCACAGGCCAACCATGTCCTTAAAACCCTTGGAGAATCTCTGCTTGTTTTTGTTTTTGGTGTCGTGCTGCTTTTCGTAGTCGGAGAATCGAAACCTCTTGGTGATCTTCAAGAGGAGAGACTTGGAAAGAGGGAGGTGAGACAATGGAGGACAACCGTGAGCTAATTCCAATGCTGTAATCCCAAAAGACCATATGTCAGCTTTGAATCCGTATCCGTTGTGTGAGTGAATCACTTCCGGTGCCATCCAGTACGGAGTGCCGGTCACGTCTGTGAGCGACGACGACGACATTGACCATCCACGGTTCGAGTTTGACTCATAGATTGAGGCGGAGACACCGAAGTCTGCTAGCTTAACGGACCCGTTTGCGTCGATAAGAATATTACCTGTCAGGATCATATCAAACATCAAGTATAACAAAGAATACAATAAAAAATAGTTGCAAATTTTTATTTATAAGTAATAGATAGTTGTGTTGAAAAACAAAGGCCTTTTTTTTTTAAATTGTTCTAAATCATATAAAATTTTATTATATAAATTTTATTTTTTCTAAATTTTTTTTCTCAAATTATAGTTAGAATAGGAGAAAATAAAACCTTTTAGAATTCATTTTTTTCCTACTAAAATCCATTCTAAATTTTTATAATAGAATTTAAAAAAATATATTTTATATATTCTAAATTTTTTTTAACTCTAAAATAATCTAAAAAACAATATTTTATCATTTTTTGTTTAATAAAAACAAATGAATCTTTTAGTTTTTTTTTCTTCCCTAAAATCCAAGCTCCAAATCGAGAGTAAAAAGATAGAATTTTTTTTAGTGTTTTTTTAATTTGTTTTTCCCATCATAAATCATAAATAGTATTGTTTAATTTCTACTCGTAATATTGTTAAACTACATATTGCTTTAATTAACGTATTATTTAAACTTTAGTTATACCACCTTAATTAATTTGAATTATAAACTATAAAAATATCCCATTTATACAATTTAATCGTATATAAAATATTTTTTTTCAACATTACCTGCCTTAATGTCACGGTGGAGCTGGCCTTGATCATGGAGATACGACAATGCATTTAGTATCTCCTTAAGAACGACGGCGATACTGGGCTCCGACAAACCGTTGGGGAAAGAAGAAGCGATAATGGATTGTAGCGAGCCGGCGGACATGAAGGGCATGACCACCCAAAGACGACGGTCGACCATGAAAGAGCAGTGAGCGTTGAGTATGTTGGGATGAGAAAGGAGTGACATGATCTTCGTTTCACGTCGAACGTTATCAAAATCGACACTACGAGACTTGTTGTCGAGATCGATGGATTTGATGGCCACGACGGCAGAGTTCTTGGGCAAACATATGGCTTTGTAGACAACAGCACTGACGCCGGCTCCGATCTCATGGACGATTTTGTATGAGTTTGAGTCCAATGGGTATTGTTGGACTGCTACTGGTGATGATGATGATCTTATTCCTTTGCTTGTTGTTGATATTTCATCGTTGTTATAATCATCTGCTTCTTCTCGAGCCATGAAAGGCATTAATATTATATTATATATGTATGTTTGAGATTGAATGTAGTAGTATATGTATATAATATACTATTATATATGGAAGTGAAAGATAAAGAAGAAGAAGCAATTTTCTAGGGAGTATGTATTGATTGTTTACGAGGGTTTTTTTTATTTATTTATTTGCATTTATCATGAGAGAAGAGAAGAGATGAGAAATAAGGAAAAGAAAAAGTTGGGTTGAGCAATATAAATCTCGTGAAAGTTGATATGATATATGTTAATATGGGGGGTTCGTCGGTTAAAGCTTTGGGAGAATGCACGTGACTTGTTATTACAAGTCACAACCGCCTTCAAATATTATATATATTTTATAAAGCTGAATATATATATATAGTATGAGGTAGCATACATGATATACACTAAAAAATTGTTCCAAAATTCTCTTCATTTTCTAAATTTCAATAATATCTAAACTATCTAAATATCTAAAATTAAAAACTCTTTACACATTATTTTTTAAATATTTAAATATCTAAAATTAAAAACTCTTCCCACTTTATTTTTTAAATATAATTACACTAATAAATTACCATACACATTATAATAATAATAAATATAATTTTTTCTAATTTTTTCACATTTTTTAATTCTTCTTTTTCAAATTTATAAAACTATAATATCTAAACCATCTAAATATCTATAAATATCTAAAATTAAAAACTCTTCACACGTTATTTTTTTTAAATTTAATTACACTAATAAATTACCACATGTTATAATAATAATAAATGTAATTTTTTTCTAAATTTTTCACATTTTTTAATTCTTCTTTTTCAAATTTATAATTATTAGTTAATTATTAAAAAACAAAAAACTATAATATCAAAATTGTACGCCTTAAATATCCACGGATTATTAGCGAGCTGGAAAATGACATAATCCTATCAGCCACGTGGAAGCCACCTACCCGGAGTTGCTATTACGAGTCTCTACCTCTTTAGCTCGAGGTAGCCAAAGGTTTAGTAAGAATACTCAAAGGCATCGGGTCAGCAGTGTGGACACCACGAGCTGAGACTACATAAAGCTCGAGGTACGACCTGGAGCTGACACCTCCGACCCTTTATAAAGTCAACCACGTAATGTAAACGTGCGCATATCAGACATCATGTGTCTACTCCATTCCTGAATTCTCGGACACGCAGCATAAACGTGCGTGTTCAGGCACCCCACGACTGGTTTGGGCCATGCGGCCCATTATCCCCCTTACCTATTGATTAGACCACACTTCATTGTCAGGTTTTAGGAATTAATTATGAATGTCACAGAAGTGATATGATGGGTAAGAAGGTCACGGGATGACCCTCTTTGCCAACACCCAGGTGTCCTCTCCCTATAAATATGGAGACCCTGGGTATTGCAAATGGTTGGCTTCTAACACTACAACAAAATAGATATTTAATGGCTATATGGGGGAGACATTGTAGACATTTAATGTCTCCCCCTAGGGGAGACGTTGTTGCAGGAGCCATCTAAAGTGGCCCTATGACGTCTCCCGGGGAGACTTTGTAGACTTTCAACGTCTCTCCCTGAGAGACGTCATTGGTTTTTGTAATTTTTTTAAAAAAATAATTAAATAATTATTTTCAGTATATTAATTAATAGAATTAAATATATTAATTTTTTTAAAAATAGAATTAAATATATTAATTAAAAAATCTAAATTATATGCAAATTTAAATTGTGAATTTTCATTAATAAAACTGAAATGTGTATATAATATGTTTTTGCTAGCTAAATATACAAAATTGTAATATTTGTTGTTAAACATACAAAATTAATAAATATTACTCTAGCTAGCTAGACATATGGTAAGAAATAAAATGTAAAAAAAAACCTAATATGTGGGACGATGACTTTGAATTATCGGTAGCATATGGTTCGCCCAGTGTTGTCGCAGTTCATTAATCTGTGCTGGTGTATATGGTGTAGTGTTTAGCTACAAAAAATACAAAGTAAAATATATTAGTTAATTATTATTTAATTATATATACTTTAATAATAAATAAATTGTTAACTTTGTATAAATTTATATATACATACCTCTTTCTTCAAGTAATGTCCAGATCGTGGATGTTCAATGTAATCCTTCAACATCCTCATCACATAATATCCAAATGTCACTTGTCTGATTGGTGTGGACACTAATATTTAACTAAAAATACTTAATATAAAGAATATTAGTAAAATTCAACTATAGATTGTCAAAATAATTGAAATTGTAGTTAGTTACTTTAGGTTACACAATTTATATTTAATTTGGAATCTCGGGATGTTTTGGTAGACTGGTCAGAAAAATGTTGGCCCCGTTTTTATATTCCATGGATAACCTATTCGTTGACATCCATTTTCTATCCATATCATCTTTTATGTCTATGAAAAATTAAACTAAAAAAAATACTAAATAAGCATACGAAAAATTGGGCAGCATTTCCCCTATATTAGTAACCTAACCATCTGTCAATCTAATCAAATCCAATCGAATAAGCACAACACAATACAAATATAATAATAGAATAATAAAATACATAATTCTAGACAAAATCGAGCAGCATTTCCCCTAAAATAGTGATCTAACCATCTGTGAACAACAAGTCAAAAAGTTTAAATAACACACAATAAGTTTCTTCCTTATAGCTCCGCAGCACACAATTTTTTTTTCCAGAACCTACTTCACTAAAACACACAGTTCTCAACCTTTTGTTATCACCGAAACACACAATTTTAATCTCAGAACCTACTTCACTATGGATGAATATTTAAGATATTTAAACCCCTCTAAAAAAAGTTTAATAATACTAAAACAAGAAAGAAGATAATGTATGTACCACTTGCAATTAATAGTCATTGCTAACAAATTTGCTTCACTTTGCAAAGAGCGCACTTTGTTATTAAATTCACAACCTACAAAATTAAATTAATTAATAAATAAAATATTAATAAACAAACTTCATTAAATAATTAGATTAACAATAATTTATTATGGAAATTTTAGAAACTTAAAAACCTCAAATGTGTGCTTGAAATCGAAAATTTGAGGCAAAAATCTCAGTTAAAACCACAACTTAAAAATTTAAATTAATTAATTAATAAAATATTACTAAATCAATAAAATAACATAACTATATATAAATAACCTAGTTAAATTTTAATAAAGATTACAAATATATATAATTTTCTAATTAAATAATAATATAAATTAAAAAAAATTATAAACATTATAAACTCAAATTAAAATTTTTTATGTAAAATTAAAATTAAATTATTTTTCTTATTTTAGACAATTATTAAATACATTTTAGCAAACACATATTTACATATATATGCTTAACAAATATTAAAAATTAATTAAAAAATGTATAATTTTCGGATTAAATAGTAATAAAAATTTTAAAATAGTAAATAATGTGGTATCATCTTAAAATTAAACAATATAGTTTCTCAAATATACATAAAAATTATTTTTCATACTTTAAACTAATATTTCTAATAGAACCCACAAATCATATAAAAAAATGCACAAAAATAATTTTTTCTACCATTCTAACTATAATACATTGTTTAATCTTGAAATCCTACCTCAAATATGCTTTAAATCCACTTTGTTGAGCCAAAAATCACAAAAAACCGTAACTCATAAACCCTAAAATCTCAATATCAATTCCTTAATAACTAGAGACAATAAGCATGAAAATTATCCTAACTATTATACAACACTTATAAATAATAAAAACTTACCTCAAATGAGACTTTATAGCCTAAAATCGGCCAAAATCGTCAAAAAATGGCCCTGAAATCGCCCAGAAAATCGCCCTTCTCTACCTCTGGTTCGTGCGCTCGGGGAAGAAGAAAGAAAGGCTGAATATATATATTAGGCAAAACATTTAATGTCTCCCCTGGGAAGACGTGCCAGACATCTAACGTCTCCCCTGGGGAGACGTCCCATGTGGCACGTCTCCCCAGGGGAGACGTTAGATGTCTGGCACGTCTTCCCAGGGGAGACGTCAGATGCTCTTACAAGTCTGATATTTTATAAATAAATAATTTTATATTCATATTTTTCAATTAACGTCTCCCACCACTTTTAATGACTTGCCTTGGTAGTCATCAACAAGAACTTTTAATGACTTACACCATTAGACTTTAAATATCTCTGAATACTTTTAATGACTTACACCATTGGTGTAAGTCATTATAGAGAGTCATTAAAAGTGAAAATTGTTGTAGTGTAATTTGAAAAGAAACACCCTGTAAGGAATACCCGAGATATATCAATAATATTGATTGGTGGACTAGAGGGATTTTAACCTTCAAACCACCTAAAAAGAGTAAACGAATTATAACCTTCCTTTGAGATTATTCATATATTACGGCTCATCATTTATCACTAATCCATCCCATTTATTCATATAATTATCTGTTGCCGAAGAACCGCGTCAACAATTTGGTGCTTTCATTGAGAGGATTTTAGATTGGTGCTATTGCAAAAACCCAACCATGGTGGTTACTCGCTCAAGACATGGTAATGAAGCGGATCAACGTGATGAGTAGGAGGCCCATCATGCCGCCATATTTGATGAGCAAAACCCTGAGGTTCAACAACGACCGGGAAAGCAGCCAATGGGCCAAGACGACACTGGAAGTTCGGCTCCCTAGACGCCCAATCCGAACCTGAATTTCTACACGGTGGTAGAAATGGAAAATGCACAGTTGAAGAGTCAGATGGCGAAAGCAAACAAGCAGATCGAAGAGGTTTTGGCCCGATTACCCCCTCTTACAACCGACGCTAACGTCGGAAAGAGGCATGGTGGGACTCATAAGTCCCGTCGGGGTAATCGGTCCAGGCCCAGTCGGTCGGTCAGACCCTCGACATCAAATTCTACTCCCACGTCACACCACCAGGAAACTGTATTTGAGGAACTTCCTAGGGCCGATCAGTAGTTCAGCCGATCGGTCCGGACCTCAACTCCTAGCTCAGTTCCACCCTCGAGTGCACCCAGGAGGGCTCGAGGCAGCTTGCGAAGGAGATCCGGGGAGGGCTCACGATGACAGCCCGCCCCGGCCAGCCGTCCTGCACCACGCTCAAACCGCCAAGCGCAGGATGCGGGGGATAGTAGAGCAGAGCGGCCGCGACCTAGCTTAATCTGCCCCAGCGGGACCAGGATCGCGTCACCAGTCAGGCATCCTCTGTCACCAATAAGATACCCATCTCCTCCCCATTCAGTTCGAGACATTCCGGCCTCATGGGAGCAGCAGGAGAAATCCTTTTTCCGTCGGACCTTCCCCTGGTAGCCGGGCGCCCAGGGAAATCCCGGATCTTCACCCTCAGCGGCGGGCTCCGAGCTTTTCAAATGGAAGTTACTGGACTGGGAGTCGTTGAAGTGGCATGTCTGGCGAAGACCTGCGCCATCGTTTGAGTTCGGCTCAAAGCCCTTGGGCCACCCCGAGGGCCGACCTCCGAGATCGCCTCAACTCTCAGAGAGGAGACCCAGCTAGAAGCGATAGTCGTGCTCGCCAAAGGGAGGGTCTGTCGGAAGTACGTGACAGCGGGAATGTCCCACATAACCTATCTCAAGATAGGAGGGACAATAACCCGCCTAGCGCGTACCATGGAACTGGAGCTGTTGAACAGCCCCAGAACAACCAAGGAAGTCAGGACCAAACCCTTGAGCGTCTAGCTCAGATGGAGGAGCTGATGAGGAAGCTCTTATCTAAAAAAGCAAAGGATGAGTACAACTCGGGGGACGAACTCGAGCTCTTCGCCCCCAGCATAGCTGCTACGGCGTATCCACCTGGTTTCCGTATGCCTCACTTGTCCAAGTTCAATGGTGACGGGGACTCGTGAGATCATCTAGGTATGTTCAACACCCTGATGATGGCCCACAACATAGGTCTCGAGCTGAGGTGTTTAATATTTCCTTCCACCTTGACTGGGCCGGCCAGGCAGTGGTTCAAGTAGAGTAAAAAGCAGTCCATCAGCTCGTGGAAAATCTTTTCTGCCGACTTCAAGAGGACATTCCGAGCTTCTCAGGCTGCCCGCGTCAAAGCCAACACCCTGGCGAACGTAAGACAACAACCCGACGAACCTTTGAAAGCTTACCTGAGCAGATTCGCAAACGTCGCGGCTCGGGCCAGGGATGCAGATGATAGTTCCAAGCTTATGGCCTTGAGGACTGGGATCCTCGTCGAAGGCGGACTCTGGGAAGAGATACAGAGAAAAGGTGTCAGCACCGTGAACGAATTCCTAAATAGGGCCCAGGGATGGATAAACCTGGAGGAGGCGCGAGCATCGGCCGCGAAAACCAGCCAGGCCCCTGAACAGCCCGCTGGAGTGGGAACGGATGTCGTGACAGCGACACAAATCGTTACACAGAATAACCAGTTTGGCGGAGGCAAGAGAAAAGGGAGCAGCGAGGGCGGCCAGCACGGCCCGAAGAAGAACAAGTCCATGGAAAAGATTAAGCCAATCTACGCGACTTATACCGAGCTCACAAACACTAGGGAGAACATTTTCCTAGCAAACTCTGCTCGCCTCACCTGGAAGAAGCCATAATTATTGAAGCACCAGAAGGGTAAGCGAGACCCCTCCAAGTTTTTTCGGTTCCACAACGACATTGGCCACAACACTGATGATTGTAGGCACCTAAAGGATGAGATTGAGACTCTCATCAGAGCTGGACCCTTGGCTCAGTATGCGCGGAATAGAGTTCCCGCCGGTCAACCAGCTCCAGAGGCTCTGATAAGTCAGCCTGGGTCTCGGATAGATTAGGACATCCCTCCTCCTGTGATAGGAGGAGAGATCTCCACGATCTCTGGAGGCCCCTATCTGGCTATCACGAGTAGAGGTGCCAAGAAGAGATATGTCAACGAACTTAAGGCTCATAATGTAGTGGAGTTCGTCCCTGAGCAGCATCTACCCAAACAACAACGATTGGAGAGGCAACCAATCATATTCACCGAGGAAGATGCCAGTCACGTCCAGTTCCCTCATAACGACCCTCTGGTCATAGCCGCTCAGCTCGCTAACCGAAGAGTTAGGAGGATACTGGTCGATAATGGGAGCTCGGTGAACCTGCTGTTCCGGTCTACGCTAGAAAAGATGGGTTTATCTGTCACCGAGTTGAAAGCCACCTCCATGATGCTATATGGATTCTCTGGAGAAGGGCCGGCAGCAATAGGAACAATCGAGCTGGTGATCACCTTGGGAGAGGGACCCTGGACTGTCTCAAAACTCCTCGAGTTTGTGGTCATCGATTGTCCCGCCGCGTACAATGCTATTTTGGGCCGACCTACTTTGATAGCGTTCGAAGCAATAACCTCCATCCGCCACCTCGCGCTAAAATTCCCCTTTTCTTTGGGGATATGCACGGTCCGAGGTGATCAGCTCGCTACCAGGGAATGCTATAGCATTTCTATGAAGGAGAAATCAAAACCCGGGCAGCAGACGATGACCATCCAGGACGGGAATGAGGAATCTCATGAACTTGTGCCTAGTCCTGAGATTAAAAAACCTCAGAATGCCAAAGGGGAGAATATCATCTTAAATAATGATATCGACCCCAGAGTAGGTGAGGATAGATCCGAGCTCCAGGCCATCGAAGAGCTCGAGGAGGTAAACATCGACCCACAAGACCCCTCGAAGGTGGTAAACATCAACCCGAGGAAGTAACCTGGCTCTTAAAGTGCGGCTTTATCCGCGAAGCAAATTTCCCGATCTGGGTCGCCAATCCTGTGTTGGTCCCGAAGCCCAACGGGAAATGGCGGACCTACATCAACTTTTCTGATCTGAACAAAGCCTGCCCCAAAGATTGCTTCCCCTTGCCAAGGATCGACCAATTGGTGGATGCCACGGCGGGGCACGAGCTTATGTCTTTTATGGATGCGTACTCAGGCTATAACCATATCGCCATGAATCCAACAGATCAGGAACACACTAGCTTCATGACCCCAACTAATGTTTATTGTTACAAGGTCATGCCCTTCGGGCTGAAAAACGCAGGAGCTACGTACCAGAGGTTGGTAAATAGGATGTTTACCAATCAGATCGGGAAAAATATGGAAGTGTATGTTGACGACATGCTGGTCAAGTCGAAAACTGCCGATAACCATGTCTCTGATTTGTAGGAATGCTTTAAGATATTGAGAGAATACGGGATGAGGCTAAACCCCAAAAAGTGTACTTTCGGGGTCGCGTTAGGAAAATTCCTAGGTTTCATTGTCAACACCAAAGGAATAGAAGCGAACCCTGATAAGATCAGGTCGCTACTTGAGATGCCCTCACCCCGGTCGCGAAAAGACGTTCAAAGTCTGACAGGAAGGGTGGCGGCCCTTAATCGGTTTATTTCTAAATCTACCGACAAGTGTCTGCCATTCTACAACCTGCTCCGGGGAAATGAAAAATTCGAGTGGACCGAGGAATGCGAACGTGCCTTCCTCGACCTGAAAGCACATTTAGCCGAGCCGCCCGTATTATCCAAGCCAACGGCAAGAGAGCCTTTTTTCCTTTACCTAGCTATCATGGAAGATGCAGCTAGCGCCGTATTAGTCCGAGAAGAAGACCGATCTCAAAAGCCAGTTGTTATCCCCATTTCCTGGAAGGGCTTTGGGCCTTCGCCCTGGCCCATGGTCAAGGGACCGGCTCGGCATATGGGCCTGGCCCAAGGTCCGCTGGTTTGAATATCGCCAAGGGAACTGGTACGGACCAGGGACTCTAGACTGGGCCCGTATGGAGGTGTCCGGGACGTCCCTCCGGGTTCATCTTCAGCTTGAACGGTCCCGGCGATGTCCAGAGCGCCCGGACCGTCGCGGCCTACGCGTCCCTATCCCGGAGCCTGGTATGATCCGGGCCCGAGGTAAATGGAGCGGGCCGAAGGTAAACGGACCTGGATCACCTCCTCCCCAGCTGAAGGGCCAGGCGTCCAGGATCCTGAGACCGCCTCATTTCGCGTGGGCATTGTCCCCCACTTTTCGCCTGCAGAAAAGGTCGCCTCGGGATTGCCCACTGGTGTGTCAGGACTGCGCAGCCAAGTACCCTGACCGGTCTTGTCTCCTGAATCAGCCTCGTGACTCGAAGTGGTCAGAGCTAAAGCGCCGTTTTTTTGGGCGAAGGCTTGTGTCTCAGGTCAACCAATTGGGCCTTAGCTGGTTTGAATTTCGTGTATTGTATACCTTTCTGTATTGGGCCTCCACTAGAAAGGCCCCTTGTACCCATTTCTCTGATGGGCCCGGGTCGGATCCGGCCCAGACCCGGTGTTCCCCTCAGCTTATAAATATAAGCTGTAGAACAACGCACAAAAAAAAAAAAGAAAAGGAAGAAAAAAGGCAAAAACTCTGTTCAGATAGAGTTAGAAAACTCCATTGTAAAATCTTCTTATAGCTCTAATATATAGACTCGTGGACTAAGGCTAGTTAACGCCCCAACCACGTAAAAACCTCATGTCGATCTTCTACTTTCATTATTATTATCAGTAAATATTGTTCATTAATATAGTTGCCGAAAATCTCGGTTAACACCTGTCTATTACATCAGCAAGAGGCTTCTTGGAGCTGAATCCCGGTATCCGTTAGGGGTGAGCATCTAAACCGACAAAATGCGGTGACTGACCGCACTGCACCATACTACACCGCAAACCGCGGTGTCAAAAGTATAATGGTTCGGTATGGTTTGTATTTGAGCTAAACCGTGCGGTGCGCGGTTTGGCAGTGTAAAATTTTGGTTTGCACCGCATACTTACAAATATATTAAAAAAAAAATAAACTTTACATATATACCATTTTTTAAAGTTACCCAATATGGGAGACTTGTATATTTTTTTTGAAAAATGGGAGACTTGTATATTTTTTTTGTGTTTCACTGAACTTAATTGATAACTTGTGATGTTGTTTAGAACTTATTAAGGATTTGTTATGAACTAAGGATTAAGTATTTTTTTTTTAAATTTAAATTTTGTTATGACATATTTTTTAACACAAACCGTGGAAAACCGCCCAAACCACACTGCAAAAAATGGTTTGGTTTGGTCGGTTTGGTGCAACCAAATCACACCGCATGGTGTGTTCTAGTTACTAAACCGCACTTGTGGCGTGGTGTATTAAAAAGTCTTCAAACTGCCCAAACCACACCGTGCTCACCCCTAGTATCCGTTGATGGAAAAGATGGCTTTCTGCCTTATTACGGCCTCCCGAAAGCTCATGCCGTATTTCCAGTCCCACTCAATACACGTCATAACCGATCAACCTTTAAGGCAGGTTTTGCAGAAACCTGAAGCATTGGGGTGTCTGTTAAAGTGGGCTATCGAGCTTAGCCAATTTGAGATACTGTGCATACCGAACTGCAATAAAAAGCCAGGCTCTGGCTGATTTTGTGGCAGAATGCACAGGGTTCCAAGAAGACCCGGCGGAAGAATCAGCTCAGGCCTCATGGAAGGTCTTCGTAGATGGCTCGTCTAACGAGAACGGCTCCGGGGCTGGAATCATATTGATATCCCCAGAGGGACATCGATTCCACTCGGCGTTATGATTCGGGTTCAAAGCGTCCAACAACGAGGCCGAATACGAAGCTTTACCGGCTGGGCTAAGGGTGGCCCAGGAGCTGAGGGCCAGCTCCTTCCAATGTTACAGCGATTCCCAGCTCGTGGTAAACCAACTGTTAGGGGAATACCAAGCACGGGGAACCAAGATGGCTGCTTACCTGGCCAAGGTAAAGAAAGAACTATCCGCATTTGAGTGCGGCTCAATCAAGTAGATACCTCGGGAGCAGAATGCCAACGCGAACGCCCTGGCAATGCTCGCTACCTCTGGGGAGGCGGAGACTTTGGGGCTGGTGCCGGTAGAGTTCTTGGAAAGACCAAGCAGAGAGGAAGTCGGGGCGGAGGTCGAGATGATTAACGCCAGACCGAATTGGATGACTCTCATCCTCGAGTATCTCACAGCAGTAAAGTTACCCGAGGAGCGAAATGACGCAAGGCGGGTACTTTACCAGGCTCCAAGGTATACAGTGATAGATGGGATATTGTATCGGCCTGGACACTCTTTACCTCTCCTATGGTGTGTTCTGCTAAGCGAGGCAAAGACCATTTTGTAGGAAGTGCACGAGGGTTTTTGCGGAGATCGCACTGGGGGGCAAAGCCTATCCCTGAAGATACTAAGGCAAGGGTATTATTGGCCCACTTTGTCAAAGGACTCGATCTCCTACGTCAAAAAGTGTGACAAGTACCAATGATTCGCCACAATTGCCCGGGCTCCCCCGATCGAGCTGAAGATGATCTCGTCCACATGGCCGTTCGCGGTCTGGGGTATTGACCTAGTTGGTGCCCTCCCTACTGGAAAGGGAGGAGTTCGCTACGCAGTGGTGGCTATCGACTACTTCACCAAGTGGGCAGAAGCAGAGCCCCTGGCGATGATCACTTCAAAGAGAGTCCTCGACTTCGTGGTCAAGAGTATTATCTGTCGATTCGGACTGCCAAAGAAGATCATGTCGGATAATGGGACGCAGTTCAATAGTGACCTCTTTACCGAATTCTGCGAGAGGCACGACATTGTTAAAAGCTTCTCCTCCGTGGCCTATCCCCAGGCCAATGGGCAGGTCGAGGCTGTCAATAAGACGCTAAAGGCAAGCCTTAAGAAAAGACTGGATGAAGCCAAGGGAGTCTGACCCGAACAACTCCCCCAGGTACTGTGGGCATACCGGACCTCACATCGAACACCGACGGGTCATACTCCTTTCTCCCTAGCTTTCGGGAGTGAGGCAGTCCATCCTGTCGAGGTAAAGGTAGCCTCGCATAGAGTCCATGCATTTGACCAAGACCGAAATGACGAGTTGCTCTGCGCGTCCCTCGACCTAATTGATGAAAAACGAGAAGATTCACAGCTGCAGCTCACGCATTATCAACAAAAGGTCACTCGCTATTTCAATTCAAAGGTCAAGAAACGCGTCTTTAGCGTAGGCGGCCTGGTACTCAGAAGAGTCTTCTTAGCCAGTAAGGATCTCAAGGACGGAGTGTTGGGACCAAACTGGGAAGGGCCCTATCAAATAACCGAGGTCGTGAAAGAAGGAACCTACAAGCTAGCTCGGCTTAATGGAGAAGCAGTCCCACGGACTTGGAACGCTATACACTTAAAGAAATATTATCAATAATATCTTTGTAAGGCTTAGTTAGAAAAGCCATCTTTTGTTTATTAGAGTAATACGAGTTAATCTTTTTGCATTGTTGTATATGTTTGTGGATGTAACGTCAAATAACTACGAAAGACCCTTTCCTGATTGCTTGGGGGGCATATATCCTGGATATAACCAGGTCCGGAAACTTAGAAGTTAGTTCAAATTGATTGATCGATGTTTTTCTCAAAAAGCACGAGATATCGATAAAGGATTAACGCGAACTAAGTTTTTAAAATCAATGTCCTGGATATAACCAGGTCCGGAAACTTAGAAGTTAGTTCAAATTGATTGATCAATGTTTTTCTTAAAAAGCACGAGATATCGATAAAGGATTAACGCGAACTGAGTTAATGTCCTGGATACAACCAGGTCCTAAAACTTAGAAGTTGATTTAAATTGATTGATCGATGTTTTTCTTAAAAAGCACGAGATATCGATAAAGGATTAACGCGAACTAAGTTTTTTAAAATTAATGTCCTGGATACAACCATGTCCTAAGGCTTAGAAGTTGGTTCAAAGTGATTAACAGATGTCTTTTCCTAAAAAGCATAAGATGCCAATCATAACACTAACAGAAACTAAGTTCTCACCAAATGCATTAAAGAGAAGTAACAATAAAGTTAAACCACAAATATATATAAATAGATTAAAATAAATCTAAGGAAATCAATTGTCTCGAGGATAAAAAACCTCGTAATGAAAAGTTACAAATAAAAAAAATGATAAGAGAAAGGAACAAAAATCCTAAGCCCCGCCAGGCTGCTCTGATGAAGTCACCCCCTCGGCATCCTGCTCGGTTGCAGTGGAAGTCTCCCCGGTCTCAGAGGGCGCCTCTTGTTGAAGGCGAGCTTTGAACTTCTCCAAGAAGGACTCCCACATGTCTGGCCCCAGGAAGGAAAAGTCACCATCCTGGTTGAAGGCCCAGCAATGGTACAGCATGGCCTCCATGGAGGAGCTGGAAGATGCCCTCTCCGCCACAAGGGCAGCCTTGGCCTCTTCAAGTTCGACCTTCGCGGGGTCCTGGGCGACCTTGGACGCCTCGGCCTCCAGCAGCTTGGCCCGAGATGCCTCCAGCTCGGCCTGCGCAGCAACCATGGCAGCCTGCGCGACCCTCTCGATTTCCCGGGCAGTCGCCAGGGTAGCTTTGGCATCCTGCTCCTGTTGTCGAGCGGACACAAGGGCGGCCTGGGCAGCCTGGTGCTCGCTCCGGATCTCGTCAATCCTGGCCCTAGACCGAGATATGCTTCGGTGGAGAGCCAAAGCCGCCTACAAGACAAAAATATAATAAGGCAAGTGCCTTAGAAAAAAAACAACAGAAAGAACCAGTGGTAAAGCGAACTTACCGTGAGGGTCATCCCCAGTGAAGACTCCATCACATTCTCGGGGCTCTTCGTCTCGATCTCTCGCAAGTCCCTCGAGCTGATGTTGTAGCAGTGGTCCACCATGTAGGTCGTGGTCTCGTAAACCGTCCCCCTAAAGACCTCGGGGATTTTCTCCAAGGCCTGAGGGTTGACCAGGACGCGCACGCCGGGAGTCGGGGCTGACAAGGTCCCGGTTGGTACCTCCTGTTCCCGATTAGGGATAGGAGGTTGCGGGGGAGGTGGAACCATCTTCTCCACTGCAGGAGGGGGTGGAGGCACCTTCTCTATGGCAGCAGAACCCTGACTTTTCCCCTTGGCAGGAGACTTGGAAGAAGTCCCAGGGGTTTTCTTGGTCAACCGGAGCCTCTTCACCAAGGGGACCGGACAACCCGGAGGAAGGATTTCCCCCCTGGACATAGATCGCAGAACATTGTCCCCAGGTTGCGACATCTTCTCGTCTGAAACAAAGACAACGAATCATTAGTATGCATGTAAAAATATTTGATTGCAAAACAAAAAAATCTAAAGTATGTATTGAAAAGGATCCTACCCTCCCAGCTAGAGGAGGAATCTATTGTCAAGACCTCTGGCCCCGGAGCTTCTACGGGGGAGTCTAAGATAATGACTTCACGAATGAGAGGAGGCTCTGGGTCCGGATCCGCCTTAGGGTTGGACTCCTCTACATACTTCTTAAGACCCGGAGCTACTACACCCTTGTAGAGTCCAAGAACTTTACTTAGCTAAGATAGATAGTAGTATGATAGTATTTATAGCATTATCTTTGTTACTATGGATTTTTGGTTCAGACTGGGAATTAATTGGACACTCATAGTAGTACTTATAGATTTTCTAAGTTTAATCTATAGTTTAAGAATATTAAGTTAACCTAAGGTTTGATTAATGTGACTGATATTAAAGATTATATTTACTATATTATAAGGTTTAGACATCAACCAATAGGATTTTAAGCACATGTTATGAATGGTGATTAAGGATTAAAGATTTTTGAGGATTAAATATAATAAGGAGTAAAGTTTGAATGTTATAGGGTCAGTCAGCAGCTTTGTGTACGTTGAGGGCTTAGTCAAGGCTGTTTACTCCATTCAAACTTAGCTAAAAATGTGTAATTTCGTGTTTAAATATTCAACGTGTGCCGATATATCGCAGCTATAGGGGGCGATATGTCGCATCACGTAGATACGGAAAACACGAAACGATGCACGGTCGCCTCGGGCATACTGGCCCAGGCGATATATTGCCTACAGGGGGCGATATATCACCTCCACCAGCATGAATTCAAATACTTTTGAATTCCTTTCCCTTCAGCCATTCAAACTCCTTCAACAGTCCAGCATCTTCTGAACGAGTCTTCAGCCTCTGCTGAACGATTATTCAAATGATTTTCACCTAAAAAGCCATTATTTTTATTCAAGTAAAATCAAGATATTTTCATTCCCAAACTCTATAAATAGGACCTAGTACCCAGCCATTATTCACCATTTGCTCTAAGTTCAGAGGCTGCTAGTGTTAAGTGAGTGTGAGAGTGTAAACACTTGGTTTGGGGAAAAACTATAAGCTTAAACATCATAAGCTTATCAAACACTTTGGGAAGTGAGTGCTATAGTATTTCGGTGGATGTTAGATTGATCTTGCAATCTTTGAGGTAAACCCAAAACTCTAGTTCTTTTCTGTATTTTTATGTTATTTCCTTTTTCAAAACCTTCTACTCAGTCCCCTAACCTTATTCTTATTTTGGTTAGGGAATCCAAGCTCTTAAGCATATAAGTTGGTAAGTATGTTTTTATGGTTTAGTCTTTCCATCTCTTTCATTTCATCTCCTTTCTTTAGACTCACTCTTTCTTATGGTTTTAGGAGTGTTCCAAAAGTCCCAACTCAGTCCATAATCCCGGTAACTTTGGTAAGGAAAATAGGCTAGAATCAATATGTTATGTGCTTATGTTGTCTATATGTTTTATGTTATTAAAAGTGTTATGATATGTATATGTGTATGTTTGTAGGCTTGGGCATATGACCCATATGACTAACAAGACCCCAAATGGGTTATGGGCATATGACCTACTTAGCTAGTAGGACCCCACTAATCCCATGGGCATATGCTTGTTTAGTCTATGGGACCCCAAGTAATAATGGCCATTATAATAAGTGAATTATGTGTTATGATATGTCTTTACGTTATTATGAAGTTATGTTTATGTTTATGACTATGTGTTAGATTTTCCTTGCTGGGCATTAGGCTCATTCCTTTCTGTTTATGTGCAGGAAATAAGCTTTAGAGGCGGAAAGATTCGTGACGCTTAGAGGATGTGTATCGATGGTGAATGGAGTCAAGGGGCCGAGCGTTATTCGATTCGAGGATGTAGTCTTATTTATGTTTTTATGGTTTTTAAATGTATTTTTCCGCATTTTCTATGTAACTTTTTTTTACTTTAAGTATGTTTTTGTTTTAAAGACAATGGGTACCCATATCCTACTTATTTTATGAAAGTAACCTTTGTTTCCATAAGTTTTCAATAAAATTATGGTATTTCCGCAAAAATGTAAGTTTTATGTATAGATTCGTTAATGGTCCAAGTAGTCTAGATTAGTGGGTCGTTACAGTTGGTATCAGAGAAACGGTTCTTTTGCATGAAGTTCTCCTCGATACACACGCTCAAAGCTCCGAATCGGACCGCCAAGTAAGTGTTTAAGTTACAAGTTACTTTGTCTATGTGTATAGCTAACAACTTTAGTGTTTATGTTTTCAGTTAAGAATGAACGGAGCTTTAAGCAATGAGGATATCCGAGCCATTAAGGCTTTAAAAAGAATAAGGGAGCCAAGAAACACCGTAGGAGCACTAGAAAGGATCACTCAAAGATTGATCTTGTTCCACAAAGAGATAGGTCACCTTCAAGAGTCTAAGCAAATCATGATGAGAGCTGCAGAACAATATGTCCTAGTAATTAGGCTTTTAAAAGATTTTCCTTCAGCAATTTTAACTTTAGAAGAAATATGGGAGAATATAAATAATGATGATGACTTACAAGCAGCCCTAAGATATTATTCTCTCATACTTAAGTTCACCTATGACTTAGAGTTTCAATTCACTAATGAGCAACAACATAGGATCTTCTTGAATCTTCCCCGAGGAAATTTTGAGGCTCAAGACAATGATGATTATAAGGAGATAGATAATGATATGCTAGATGAAGGATCGGATGTAGAAGATCCCGATTTTTAGAATAGCTAGTTTTTCATTGTTTGTTTTGTTTATTTCTTTATTTTATGATTGTAATAAGTGAAAATTATTTTTTCCAAATTAATTTCATGTTATTTTATCATGTATGAGTTTGATTCTATTTTTGCAATCATAATAAGTAATAAATAAAATAAATAATGACTAAGTTCAGTGAGGGTGGATACAAATCAATGAACCAAGTTTCTTTATTGAGAGTTAGGGGGCCTTAGTAGTGGGAACGATTTTACTGATCCCAGCCCTCCCTCAATATGGTTAACTTTGGAACAAAGATAAGTTTCGAGCCTGAGAATTAAGTCATATAGGATGATTAGAAACACACTTAGAAAATAAAGATGACTTGTTCTTCTAAGTATAGAAACCCACTCTAAAAATAAATAAAGACCTATATAATTTTTCATAAGAAGTCATAATAAATAGGTCCGAGATATGTTTGTTTTAGAATAAGTTTTTGCCTTAGAACCTATTAGGGTAAGTTCTAACAAGTTCTCGACTGTTAGAACTTTTGGTGAAGATGTCGCTCCGAAGATCTGCAACGCACCAACGGACACGCCTCCAACGCCGTCCCAGCAACAAATGAAGCCCCTCCAGTTCGCAGAAGGGGAGTGCATACTACTACTAGCCGCAACGCGCCGACACCACAAGCTGACAACACTGTGGAGATCGCCAGACTGCAACAACCAGTCGAGGAATTTTGCAGCAACAACGTCAACAGGCGCAGACTCAGCCTCAGCCTCCGCCGCAACCGCAGCCGCAGCTACAACAAATGGCCCTAGCACCCCAACAAGTTGGTTCATATGGGGGATGGCCAGTGACGAACTACGCGCCACATCCAGTACCGAATATGGAGTCAGTGTATGAGAGGTTCCGCAAGCAGCACGCTCCAAACTTCGAAGGGACTATAGACCCCTTTGAGGCAGAAGAGTGGCTAAGGAATGTAAAACCAATTCTTACGCACATGAACCTCAGTAATACGGACCGCATATCCTGCGTCTCGTCATTACTCAGGAAGGATGCCAGAATATGGTGGGACTTAGTTCAGCAGACTAACGATGTCACCACCATGATATGGACAAGATTTGTGGAGCCGTTCCACAAGAAGTATTACTCCTCGGCAGTCATCGCTAATGGTAGAAGAATATGCTCGTCAGTTCAACAGATTAGTCAAGTTTGCACCAGAGTTGGTCCCAACCGACTTTTCGAGGTTGACCAAGAGGACTTAGACCAAAGATGGAATTAGGGGTTAAGTTAGCAAACCTGGGAACCACTACCTATGCCAATGTTCTAGAAACGGCAATCGAAGTAGAAAGGATTCTGATGAATGTTAGTGAGGAGAAGAAGGATTAAACGATGGTTCCAGACCAAAGTCTTTGCATTGACCCAAGGAGGAACCCCTGCTAGTAACAAGGATTTACAGGTCAGATCTTATCCTCGATAGTATATCTTCTAGTATCGCTTGATTGGTAGCTGTATACTCGTAGATCTCGTTAGGAATGATAGAAAAACTAGACAAACCTAGTGAAAGATTTAGAACTAGGTTTGTAACCGAGTTGCCTTCGGGCAAGGTAGTTCTATCATCACGAATAGTACGAGGCGTACCGATCATGATTGAGGACATAGAACTAGAAGGAGACCTGATAGAGCTAGTGATCAAGGACTTTGACGTAATACTAGGCATGGATCGGCTAGCACGGCATGGCGCAACGATCGACTGCAAACGCAAGAAGGTGATGTTCGAGACCCCTGACAGCCAGAGACGATGCTTCATGGGACAAGCTTCAGGATTACGCACCCCGTTAGTGTCATCTCTCAAAGCTCAACAAAGGATAGAGAAAGGATGGCAAGCGTTCTTAGCCAGCAGCACGAACGTGGAAAGGGAGATTCCACTTAAGGATGGAGATGTTCGAGTTATACCAGAATTTCCAGAGGTATTTTCCCAATGACTTGCCAGGATTGCCGCCAAAGAGAGAAATAGACTTCACGATAGAATTAGTACCGGGCACCGAGCCTATCTCTAAGGCACCATACCGGATGGCACCTACGGAACTCAAGGAGTTAAAGACGCAGCTACAAGAACTCCTAGACTTGGGTTTCATTAGGCCAAGCCATTCACCATGGGGAGCTCCGGTACTATTCGTGAAAAAGAAGGACGGAAGTATGCGCATGTGCATAGACTACCGTGAGCTGAATAAAGTAACGATTAAGAACAAGTACCCGCTACCTCGGATTGACGATTTATTCGATCAACTCCGAGGCGCGACTGTATTCTCTAAGATCGATTTAAGGTCCGGGTATCATCAGCTCAAGGTAAAAGGAGAAGATATTCCTAAGATAGCCTTTAGGACTCGTTATGGACATTACGAGTTGGTTATGTCTTTTGGTCTTGCTAACACACCAGCCGCGTTATGGACTTAATGAATAAGGTCTTCAAGGATTACTTAGATAAATTCGTCGTTGTATTCATCGACGATATCTTAGTATACTCCAAGGATGAAGTAGAGCACAAGGAACATTTGAGGATGATTTTGACGCGATTGAAGGAGCACCAACTCTACGCGAAGTTCAAGAAATGCGAGTTTTGACTCTCACAAGTGGCGTTCCTCGGGCACATCATATCGAAAGACGGAGTTGCAGTAGATCCATCGAAGGTAGAGGCCGTGAAGGATTGGCCTAGACCAAAGAACGCGTCAGAAATAAGAAGCTTCTTAGGGCTAGCAGGTTACTATAGAAAGTTGTAGAGGGCTTTTTCTAAGATAGCCACTCCACACACCAACCTGACCCGGAAGCAACAAAAGTTTAACTGGAACGATAAGTGTGAAGAAAGCTCCCAGTTACTTAAAGATAAGCCTTGCTCAACACCAGTACTTAGTGTACCGACACCCGACGATAAGTTCGTTGTCTAATGCGATGCATCAAAGCTAGGATTGGGAAGCGTGTTGATGCAAAAACGACAAAGTGATAGCCTACGCCTCACTACAGTTGAAGGAGTATGAACAACGCTATCCAACTCACGATATGGAGTTGGCAGCGGTGGTCGATGCAAATCTGGCGCCATTATCTTTACGGAGAACGGTGCGAGATTTATACGGACCACAAAATTTTAAAATACTTCTTTACGCAGAAGGAGCTCAACATGAGGCAGCGCAGGTGGATGGAATTAGTCAAGGATTACAACTACGAAATCCTATACCACCCAGGGAAGGCGAACGTAGTTGCCGATGCACTTAGTAAGGAAAAGCTATGGGAACTTAGCAGCCTTATCCGGAATTGAAAAGCCTCTACAGCAAGAGCTTATCAGTGCCGAAATAGATGTGATTATAGACAAGCTGGCTAACTTGTCTATCCAATCGAATCTGCTAGAGGACATACGGATTGGTCAGAGACATGATGACACGCTAGCAGCACATATGGAAGCAGCCAGAGAAGGCAAGAATACAGATTTCTCAATATCTATCCAAGGATTATTAAGATATAAGGATCGGGTATGCGTGCCAAGTGATCAAAGTATAAAGAAGACGATCCTAGAAGAAGCGCACAATACTCCGTACTCAGTTCATCCAGGGTCTACCAAGATGACTCATGGCATCAAGGCGGCCAGGGATGAAGAAGGACATAGCGGAGTATGTATCTAAGTGTTTGGTATGCCAGCAAGTGAAAGCGGAGCATCAACGACCTGCAGGTTTATTGCAACCACTTAGCATACCAGAATGGAAGTGGGACGATATAGCCATGGACTTCGTAACGGGTCTGCCAAAGACGAATAAGCAGAATGATTCCGCTTGGATAGTCATAGATAGACTAACCAAGTCGGCTCATTTTCTGCCTGTTAAGACTTCTTATACGGCAGACCAATATGCAGACATCTACATTCAAGAGATTGTACGATTGCATGGAATCCCCAAGACGATAGTATCAGATAGAGGATCAGTGTTTACGTCAAGATTTTGGAGAAGCTTACAGCAAGCCATGGGTACTAAGTTAAGTCTTAGTACAGCTTTCCATCCTCAGACAGATGGGCAGTCTGAGCGTACAATTCAGATTTTAGAGGATATGCTACGCGCATGTGTACTTGACTTCGGAGGATCGTGGAACAAGTACTTACCGCTGATCGAGTTCTCGTACAACAATAGCTACCAGTCAACGATCGAGATGGCACCTTATGAGTTGCTATATGGAAGAAGGTGTCGATCACCGTTGCACTGGGACGAGGTAGGAGAAAGGCAGCTTCTAGGGCCCGAAGCTGTTAGACAAGCACAAGAAGCAGTAACGCTTATTAGACAGCGTATGCTTGCTGCTCAAAGCCGACAGAAGAGCTATGCGGATACCAAGCGACGCGATGTGGAGTTCCAAGTTGGAGATCAAGTCTTCCTGAAGATATCTCCTATGAAGGGTGTCAAGCGGTTCGGGAAGAAAGGCAAGCTCAGTCCCCGATTCTTAGGTCCTTTTGAGATATTGGACAAAGTGGGACCAGTTGCGTATAGACTAGCCCTACCGCCAGCACTAGCCGATAGTCACAACGTCTTCCACATCTCGATGTTACGCAAGTATGTGTCAGACCCATCTCACGTCCTCAAGTACGATACCATAGCACTCCAGAAAGACTTAAGTTACGAGGAACGACCGGTTAGCATCCTAGATAGGGGGATGAAGCAGTTACGGTCCAAGAGCTTTCCTATAGTTAAAGTCCTATGGAGCAATAGTTCTGAACGCGAGGCAACGTGGGAGTTGGAAGAGGACATGCAGAGCCGGTATCCGGAATTATTTGGTAAGTAAATTTCGAGGACGAAATTCTTTTTAGTAGGGGAGAATTGTAGAGTCCAAGAACTTTACTTAGCTAAGATAGATAGTAGTATGATAGTATTTATAGCATTATCTTTGTTACTATGGATTTTTGGTTCAGACTGGGAATTAATTGGACACTCATAGTAGTACTTATAGATTTTCTAAGTTTAATCTATAGTTTAAGAATATTAAGTTAACCTAAGGTTTGATTAATGTGACTGATATTAAAGATTATATTTACTATATTATAAGGTTTAGACATCAACCAATAGGATTTTAAGCACATGTTATGAATGGTGATTAAGGATTAAAGATTTTTGAGGATTAAATATAATAAGGAGTAAAGTTTGAATGTTATAGGGTCAGTCAGCAGCTTTGTGTACGTTGAGGGCTTAGTCAAGGCTGTTTACTCCATTCAAACTTAGCTAAAAATGTGTAATTTCGTGTTTAAATATTCAACGTGTGCCGATATATCGCAGCTATAGGGGGCGATATGTCGCATCACGTAGATACGGAAAACACGAAACGATGCACGGTCGCCTCGGGCATACTGGCCCAGGCGATATATCGCCTACAGGGGGCGATATATCGCCTCCACCAGCATGAATTCAAATACTTTTGAATTCCTTTCCCTTCAGCCATTCAAACTCCTTCAACAGTCCAGCATCTTCTGAACGAGTCTTCAGCCTCTGCTGAACGATTATTCAAATGATTTTCACCTAAAAAGCCATTATTTTTATTCAAGTAAAATCAAGATATTTTCATTCCCAAACTCTATAAATAGGACCTAGTACCCAGCCATTATTCACCATTTGCTCTAAGTTCAGAGGCTGCTAGTGTTAAGTGAGTGTGAGAGTGTAAACACTTGGTTTGGGGAAAAACTATAAGCTTAAACATCATAAGCTTATCAAACACTTTGGGAAGTGAGTGCTATAGTATTTCGGTGGATGTTAGATTGATCTTGCAATCTTTGAGGTAAACCCAAAACTCTAGTTCTTTTCTGTATTTTTATGTTATTTCCTTTTTCAAAACCTTCTACTCAGTCCCCTAACCTTATTCTTATTTTGGTTAGGGAATCCAAGCTCTTAAGCATATAAGTTGGTAAGTATGTTTTTATGGTTTAGTCTTTCCATCTCTTTCATTTCATCTCCTTTCTTTAGACTCACTCTTTCTTATGGTTTTAGGAGTGTTCCAAAAGTCCCAACTCAGTCCATAATCCCGGTAACTTTGGTAAGGAAAATAGGCTAGAATCAATATGTTATGTGCTTATGTTGTCTATATGTTTTATGTTATTAAAAGTGTTATGATATGTATATGTGTATGTTTGTAGGCTTGGGCATATGACCCATATGACTAACAAGACCCCAAATGGGTTATGGGCATATGACCTACTTAGCTAGTAGGACCCCACTAATCCCATGGGCATATGCTTGTTTAGTCTATGGGACCCCAAGTAATAATGGCCATTATAATAAGTGAATTATGTGTTATGATATGTCTTTACGTTATTATGAAGTTATGTTTATGTTTATGACTATGTGTTAGATTTTCCTTGCTGGGCATTAGGCTCATTCCTTTCTGTTTATGTGCAGGAAATAAGCTTTAGAGGCGGAAAGATTCGTGACGCTTAGAGGATGTGTATCGATGGTGAATGGAGTCAAGGGGCCGAGCGTTATTCGATTCGAGGATGTAGTCTTATTTATGTTTTTATGGTTTTTAAATGTATTTTTCCGCATTTTCTATGTAACTTTTTTTTACTTTAAGTATGTTTTTGTTTTAAAGACAATGGGTACCCATATCCTACTTATTTTATGAAAGTAACCTTTGTTTCCATAAGTTTTCAATAAAATTATGGTATTTCCGCAAAAATGTAAGTTTTATGTATAGATTCGTTAATGGTCCAAGTAGTCTAGATTAGTGGGTCGTTACAACCCTCCAGAATGGAGGGCCACGACCTAAGGTTGGTCCCGTACTCCTCAAAGAAGGTCGACCTAAAGGCCAGGGTATTATCTACTACTACAATACCCCTAGGGCAGCCCATGTCATGACACAACACTAGCTGGTCAACACACTGGAGTAGAGTGATGTTGCGATCTGGGTCGTTTTGGTGGCGGTGAACGAGTTGGCTGGGGTTAAACCTAGCAAGTCGTAGGTCTACGGCGACCTTGTCTAAATCCCGAAACAAGTAAGGGTTACCTTGGCCGGAGGGGCCGGATGCTGCCCCAGACTGGGTCCGCTCTACATTGACCTCCTGGGAGACCTCAAGAGCTCGCTTTCGGTGCACGAGGGGCACCTCATCCTCCTCGTCCTCGTCCTCATTTGCGGCCTCCTCCTCGGGGATGGGTGCCATCTCGCGAGCTGTGGGGATGGTCCGTGGCCTCCTCAAGGCCAGAGTCTGACCCGGAAAAATTAACTTACACGCCAACATCGTCTCATCAAACACGAGCTGGCGGTAGTCTTTTTCACTTGGGGGGAGCCCTGCCAAGGTTTCGTACTGACCCCCAAGGGTCACCGACTTAGCCGTCCTCACGAAAATAGCTGCACGATAGTTTTCAAGTCAATAACGAATGGAAAGAAACTAATCAGTGACGATCTTGCGAGCTAAAGTTAGAAGGAACTTACGAGGACGGTTGAAGTAATGGTATTTGCAGTTGCGAAACCTTGTTGACATGAAGAATTGATCCTTGAATTCATTGGGGTGGCTGGGCAGCTCGATGACCGCGACCGAGTTGGGAAAATGGGTCAGGTAGTAGAACCCTTCACCTCGCCCCTGTTGGTCCGGGCTGGCTTTGAGGCAGAAAAAGTAGAGGATGTTCGCCGGTGTGGGGACCTCCCATTCCTGCTTCAGGAACAAGTACTTCAACCCCGCTAACAGACGGTAGGAGTTAGGGGGGAGTTGAAAGGGGGTCAGCTTCACAAAATTCAGGAAATCCGCGAAGTACTGGTCCAGGGGGAGAAAGGCCCCAGCCTTGAGGTGTTCGTCGCTCCAGGCCGCGAACTCCTCATCGAGCGGTGCGCAGCTCCGCTCGCCCTCAAGGGAGAGACGGACGACTAGGGCGCCCTTCCCTATCTCGATGTTTTGGGAAAGCATGATTTTATTGACTTTCCCCTGGGTTGTAACCTTCGAGGAAATCTTCTCGGCCTTGAAGAAGGCGTCAAGTCCCACCTCGATCTCCTTCTCCACAGTGGGACCGAAGTGGGGAATAGGAGAGTCAGTTGCCACCTTTTTCCCCTTGCTGGCCTGCTGGGATGACGAGTTGCCGGCACTCTTCTTGGGCATATTCTTCCTGGGTCCCATCTGGTCGCCTAACGAACAAAGATGAAGAAAGTTTAGAAAAGGAGACCAAAGCATAAGAAAGAATCTAGCACGAAGAATGGTTTCCTTTACACGGGCTGAGGTAATCTCAGCCCGCGGCGAGTGAGACCACGCGGTTCTATGAACACGCGCCTGTGCTCCCAACGGGTCCCTGATTGCTCGGGATCCGTGTGTCAGGAGGGTCAGGATAAAGTTTGCCTTGGAGGGAAAGTTTCGAAAGGCAAAACCGCCTATGAAGCGTCTCCCCTAAGCTACTCGATTTTTGCACCCCAGAAATATGTTGCCTTCGCCTCTCCAAACATGCATTTAAAAAGATAACCCAGAAAAATCACCCCAGAATTTTGTCCTATGAGTGATGTTCCTAAGCATTCTCTTTCCTACGGTCGATACCCCTAGGATAAAAACCTACGCACAAACTACCAGCAAAGAAAAATGGAAACATTTAAAGCATACAGCAGACAGAGGACTTACAGAAGTTTGTTGCTGCGTAAAGACTGAAAAGAGCGTAGGAGTTGGAATCCTAGTGGAATCTTTAGAACTGGAGTCTCGAAAGAACCCTCGTGTCTGGAACTCAGGAACGTCTGGAACAATGACCGGAAGAAAAAAAAGGGTTTTGAAATTGAGAAGAGAGAAGGAAGAAGATGAGAAAAAAATTCAAATAAAAAGGTGGCTCATGCGAAAGGTGGCCAACCTTATATATACGTAAAAGGCAAAAGAATGAGGGCCGTTCGATCGTCTTGATGTGAGATACGAGGATCACAACTCGAAAGACGAAATGACGGCAAAAGATAGGCTAGGCCATTTAATGCGGTTCTGGGAAGACGGACCGTCACCAACCATGATGCTCCACGTATCCGATACCAGCGCAATGGGCGGGACATGAAGAGTCTACAAGGAAGCCTAAAAGCCCCCACTGTGGCCACAGGTGACGTCATATGCCACGAGCAGGGGCTTGGGAGGCAAATGTACGCCCTAAATAATATCCACGGGTTATTAGCGAGCTGGAAAAGGGCATAATCCTATCATCCACGTGGAAGCCACCTACCTGGAGCTGTTATTACGAGTCTCTACCTCTTTAGCTCGAGGTAGCCAAAGGTTTAGTAAGAATACTCAAAGACATCGGGTCAGTAGTGTGGACACCACGAGCTGAGACTACATCAAGCTCGAGGTACGTTCTGGAGCTGACACCTCCGACCCTTTATAAAGTCAACCACACAATGTAAACGTGCGCATATCAGACATCACACGTCTACTCCATTCCTGAATTCTCGGACACACAGCATAAACGTGCGTGTTCAGGCACCCCACGACTGGTTTGGGCCATGCGGCCCATTATCCCCCTTACCTATTGATTAGACCACACTTCATTGTCAGGTTTTAGGAATTAATCATGAATGTTACAGAAGTGACATGATGGGTAAGAAGGTCACGGGATGAACCCCTTTGCCAACACCTAGGTGTCCTCTCCCTATAAATATAGAGACCCTGGGTGTTGCAAAGGGTTGGCTTCTAATTTGAAAAGAAATACCCTGTAAGGAATACCAGAGATATATCAATAATATTGACTGGTGGACTAGAGGGATTTTAACCTTCGAACCACCTAAAAAGAGTAAACAAGTTATAACCTTCCTTTGAGATTATTCATATATTATGGTTCATCATTTAGCACTAATCCATCCCATTTATTCATATAATTATCTGTTGCCGAAGAACCGCGTCAACATAAACTATCTAAATATCTATAAATATCTAAAATTAAAAACTCTTCCCACATTATTTTTTTAATAACTTTGATGGATAAATAATAAAAAATATAAAAGTAATTAATAGTGTCATAACTGACTTATTCAAATTCTTAATAGTTATATTCAAATTAGTATTCAGAATTTTTCGAAAACCTACAAGAGATTTGCTATACAATGAATATCAATATTAAAAAACTATGGTCGAGACATCCTCACGTGTCCATGAAAGAAGTATGTTGTACAAGTAGGATAAAAAAGAATCTCTACTATACAATCTCTAAAAGAAAAAAATATTTTTTAATTATTACAAAAGACTGCACGAAGCGCGGTTATGTTTTCTAGTTTATTTATAAATGATGTAAAATTATCTATAACTGTAATTATCTCAGTTATATGTATATGTATATGTATATTGATATGATATATAAATTACATTATTATTATTTTTATTTTTATGTAAAACTACATTCAAATATACACAATTACTTAAGTGAGACGAATATCTGAGGAGACCACATTCAAAGTCTAATATAGATACATCTAATGGATGTTTGGGAGTTTCATTATTGAGCATTGAACCATTTTATTTGTGGTATGGGAGTTCTTTCTCGTAAGGAATAAAATGAAATGCACTCTCCTTCCTCGTCCTGTTATCTTATAAGAACACAACACAATATCTGTTGACAATGGAGAGTGTTTGACTAAATCTTTTAATTCCTTTTATTATTATATAGCCAATAAAGAGAAAAGTTGTTATCATGTTACAATTGCTAATTTTTACGTGCATATCTTTTCATTATTTATTTGTAACTTCATCAAAATTTATTTGTCGTATTTTATTTGTTTAGTTATTAATTTAAATATGTCAAATACCATGAGCGAGTAACTAGCCTCAATGAATTTCCTTTTAAAATAACTAAATACATAAAACAGTCCCACAAGTAGTAGTATTTAAATATTCTCCTAATTTATAATCTTTATCTCGTTGAGACAGGGAGAAGGCAAGGAAAAGCTTCTCTTTATTAAAACTAAACTAAAAAAAAGGGTAAAAACAAGCACTAGTACATGAAAAATCTAAGCCCCATAAGGAAGAAAATTATCATAGAAAATGTAGCAGATGATACTGTGATCGATGCTAGAATTCGTCCCTTATCCTTCCTTATTACCATCCCTTCTATTATGGGGTAGCTTATGACCAAGATATAGAGAGGCAAGAAAACTTGTAGAAACATCTTGTCCAAATTTCCAACAAGGATAGCTCTAGTGATTCCCACAAGAAGAGAAACCACGTTCAGGATAACTAGAACAACCAGCGGAACAAGAAACATAGCTGGTGTTCTGAAATCGAATTTTCCATTTCGGTATAGTTCAACTGTTTCGTCATCATCAACTTTGTTGGTGAGCAAGAAACTGGCTTCCCTCATACCAATCATCTTCATGAAAGCATCCAAGCTCCCATAGAGATGAGATGTGATTGATTTTATCATCCATAACCTTAGCTCATTTATCACTGAGCGAGGCGAGCCACTGATGAAGACCTCAAAAGAATGTTGAACAAGTGAGGAGGCAAAGATGAACAGAAATATAATGAAAAATGAGTTTGAAACCTGTTAGAGAAGGTAGATTTATTGTTAGGGAATTCTATAGTGATTTTGATATTACTATTTTGATAACGAGTGGTGTATATGATATTTACCTCAGGATACATAGGAATACCACTCAGCAAGCAGAGTTGAGGAACAGTAGCAAAACACCACAAAGGTAAGAAGTAAAGGGGAAAAAATGAGAGATATCCATAGCTCATTTTCTCAAGAAAGGACATTTTGGAGGGACCATAAACAAAAGGGCAAAACTTTGAGATACCGACTTCGACCTACCCTGAACTCCATCTTATTCCTTGAGTCAACAGATCATTCAAATTTGTGACACCAGAGCCCAAAAACTGCGGCGTTGATGAGCTCAGATAGATTGAAGTCCAGGCTTTGGATTGTAAGGTGAAGCCGGTCAAGTAATCTTCTGCTACTGAATAATGCAGAAAACCAACCTGTGGTTCCCATTTCAAGGAGAAGAAATCAATAAGTCAATATAAATTATAATCAATGAAAAGGTTGAGAAATGAAATCAAGTCCATAAACCAAGGCTAGCTCACATCTTGTGTGAGAACTTGGCTTGATATCTGAAATGAACACAATACACACACAACAAAAGGAACAAGAAAAGTAATGACAGAAAGAGAGAAAATAGAAACAAAGTTACTTGGTTCAGAGATTCCAATTAGGAACTCCTACATCCAAGGCAGGGAACTTATCTTCCCTAGTCGAATCCACTATGAAGAAGAGAGATTTACAGCACTAGAATACACCAGCTAAGATCTTTACAAGCCATTCACCAGGCCAAAACCCCAAAGCTTACAGTCACTCTCGTTTTCTTTCTCCACAAGAACAGAGTAGACAAAAACAAAGCCTCTTAGCACACTAAACTCTCTTGGCCTTTTTCTGAAATAATCTATGCCTTTTATAGATATAAGGCTTACAAACAAAGACCTATAGATACCTTAACTAACTAACTTGATTTAACTTGACTTAACAGAATAATAACAATCACTTGGTCTGCAGCCCAAGATAACGGTTTTAACTAACAGTCAAGAAATGCAAGTCACACATTAACAAACTCCACCTTGACTGGCAATTCTATAGGACTTAGTTGGAATCGACATAGGGAAACCTGCTCCAGCTGTAGTAACTAAGTAGGACCAACATTTAACAAGTCCAAAGCTTCCTTGAACTTGTTTGTTGGTATTCCCTTGGTTAACATATCAGCTGGATTAATTAAAGTAGATATCTTTTCTACTTTTATCTCTCCTTGTGCCACTACATCTCTTATGAAGTGCAGCCTAACATCAATGTGTTTTGTCCTTTCATGGTAAGCACTATTCTTGGACAAGTGTATGGCACTCTGTGAGTCACAATACTCCTTAGTATCTGCTGAATTCAGTTCCAGCTCTTTGGTTATACCTTGCAGCCATATTGCTTCCTTTATTGCTTCTGTAAGAGCCACATATTCGGCTTCAGTGGTAGACAAAGCCACAATGTGTTGCAAGTTTGATTTCCAGCTGATGACATTTCCACCAAATGTAAAAACAAAACCAGTTAAAGACCTTCTTTTGTCTAGATCAGCAGCATAATCTGAGTCACAGTAGCCTATAACTTCTTTTTCTCCTCTTTTGTATTCTAATCCCAGTTCTGAACTTCCCTTCAAATATCTCAGCAGCCACTTAACAGCTTGCAGTGAGATCGGGCAGGTTTGCTCATAAATCGGCTAATAAGGCTAACTCCATAAGCAATGTCAGGCCTTGTTCCTATCATTGCATACATAACACTTCCCACAGCACTAGAATAGGGAAGATTATCCATATATTTAGCCTCTTCATTTGATAGCTCACCTTTGACAGCTTCTAATCTGACATTTGCAGCAGTAGGAGTGCAAACAGTTTTAGCATCTTTTTGACCAAAGATTTCTATAATCCTTTTGATATAACCTGTTTGAGATAGTTTTAACAGTCCCTTTCTTCTATCTCTCTTGATTTCTATGCCAAGTATTCTTCTAGCAGGCCCTAGGTCTTTCATGTCAAATTCTGCCTTGAGAACCTCTTTTAACTTTCGAATTTCCTCCTTATCTTGGCATGCTAGAAGCATGTCATCAACATACAGTAGAAAGTAAATCATCACACCTTCTCTTATTTTTCTCAAATAAACACAGTGATCATAGTGACTTCTACTATATCCCTTGGTTAGAATAAAATCATCAAACCTTTTGTACCACATTCTTGGTGACTGCTTTAATCCGTACAGAGATCTTTGGAGCAAACAGACTTTCCCTTCTGTTCCTTTCTTGACAAAACCTTCTGGCTGAGACATGTATATATTCTCTTCAAGGTTGCCATGTAAGAAAGCAGTCTTCACGTCGAGTTGCTCTAATTCTAAATTCTGCATTGCTATAGCAGCAAGCACGAGCCTTATAGATGATAGTTTCACCACTGGAGAGAAAACTTCATGATAGTCAACCCCCTCGACTTGAGAGAATCCTTTTGCCACAACTCTAGCCTTAAACCTCTGATTTTCAACACCAGGAATAGCAGGCTTGATCTTATAAATCCACTTACATCCAATTATTTTCTTATTTTCTGGCCTGTCCACAAGCTTCCAAGTTTGGTTTTTCCAATGGGACTTCTTTTCTTCTTGCATTGCAGCTGTCCATTCCCTTCTATATTTGTTTTTGCTTACTTCAGCAAAGGAGGTTGGCTCTCCAAGCTCTATTGAGTCCCCAATATTCAAAGCATATGCAGTGATCTCGGATTGTGCAAACTGGGCTGAATATCTATCAGGTTTCCTTATTTCTCTCCTTGTTCTATCTCTGGCCAGCAAGTAGTCTCTTAGATCTTCATTGGTATCAGCTTGCTCCACTTCAATTTCTGTTTCAGCAGGCTCTTCCCTTGGATTTTCTTCACTATGCTCCACCTTAATTGTGTCATTGTTACCTGAAAAATCAAAGTTTGTATATGTCTGATCTTGTAGACCAGCATCAGATTTATTGTCCACCTTAAACTGTGAATTTTCAGTAATATTTTGTCCCTGCAAGTTAGTTTTGTAGCAAGAATTTTCATCAAAAATAACATGCTTACTAATGACACATTTTCTTTCATTTATTAACCATAGTTTATAACCTTTAACACCACTAGGATACCCAATGAAAACAGCTTTTAGAGCTCTTGGCTCTAATTTTCCTTGATTCTTATGCACATAAGCAATACAACCAAATGTTTTTAAATGAGACAAGTTTGGACTTTTACCAGTCCATACTTCCATAGGAGTTTTAAATCCTATAGCTGAAGAAGGTGACCTATTTATTAAGTAGCAAGCAGGAGAAGTAGCTTCAGCCCAAAAACACTTAGGCAAACCCGATTCGGATAGCATACATCTAACTTTATTTAGGATAGTCCTATTCATTCTCTCGGCTAATCCATTTTGTTGAGGAGTGTCAGGGCATGTTTTATGTCTTATAATTCCATTCTCAGCACAAAATTTGTTAAACTCACCACTACAAAATTCTAAACCATTATCTGTTCTTAGTTTTTTAAGTTTCTTTCCACATTGATTTTCAGTTGTGATTTTCCATTCCTTAAATTTACTAAAAGCTTCATGCTTATGTTTTAAGAAATAAACCCAAACTCTCCTAGAAAAATCATCAATTATGGACAAAAAATAATGAGAATCAGATAAGGAATTTGGTACCTGAGGTGACCCCCACAAGTCTGAGTGTACATACTCTAAGACTTCTTTTGTAGTGTGTACAGATCTTGCAAAACTCAGTTTGTGAGACTTCCCTAGAGCACAAGTTTCACAAAATTCCATTGAACCAATCTGTTTTGATTCCAAGATCCCTTGTTTGCTTAGTTCTTGTAGGCCTTTTAAGCTCATGTGTCCGAGCCTCTTGTGCCACAAGTAAGTTTGAGTTGGTGCTGAATTTAAAACTGCAACTTCACCATTTACAGCTTCACCTTGTAATATATATAGCCCTTGCTGATAGCATCCTTTTAGAACCACCATAACACCCTTCATGACCTTGAGTAATCCATTTTCCCCTTTGTATGTACAACCAGATTTATCTAACATTCCTAGAGAGATTAAGTTTCTTCTTAGTTTTGGAACCAGCCTAACTTCCTTTAATATTCTGTAAGAACCATCCCAAAGTTTCAGTCGAACACTTCCAATTCCAGTGACTTCACATGAGTTGTCATTCCCCATGATTACATTTCCACCACTCACAGGTTGGAAATTGAAGAGTAGCTCTCTTCTGTATGTCATATGGAACGTGCAACCAGAGTCCATGAACCATTCATGTTGTATCTTTGTTGAAGAGATTGATAAAACTTCTGCACTATCATATCCTTCAGACAAATTTGCACTGTCATGACCTTCAGCAGACTTTGAATTATCAGCTTTGTTTCCATTCAATCTATATGTACCATTGTCATTTGAATTCTTCCATTCTGGACAGAGTTTCTTTATGTGTCCCTCCTTTCTACACAGCCAGCATATCCTCTTAGTTTGTCCACCATTCCTAGATTGAGATCTTGAATGGCTTTTCCCTCTAGAAGTATTCCTCTTGAGTGATCTGCCCCTTGCATTTAAGCCTTCTGCAGTACCCTTCTTTTCAAAATTTAGCTCCAAATCTTTTGATCTAAGTGCACCTAAAACATCATCCAAAGACAAAGTATCTCTACCATACTTGATGGCAGTCTTTAGATCTTGATAATTTCCAGGCAAAGAATTTAAAATAATAACAGCTTGATTTTCTTCTGAATTTTTTTCATCAATATTAGCAAGACTCACTGTTATCTTTTTAAATTCATCCAAATTATCTTCTAAGGATTTAGTTGAATCCATCTTAAAACCAAACAATTGTTCCTTAAGATAAATTTTATTTGAAAGTGACTTAGTCATATACAAAGATTCAAGTTTTAACCAGATTTTTGCAGCTGTATCTTCATCATCAATTTGTCTTAAGACATTATCAGCAAGGTTCAGAATTAACAAACTAAAAGCAGATTCCATTACCTCAGTTTTCTGGGCAGCTGTGAGTGTGTCGGGCAGAGACTTCACTCCCAAAAGAGCTTGTGCACACTTTTGATGAACCAGCACAGCCCTCATCTTTTTTCTCCACATGTTGAAATCCCCTTTTCCATCAAACTTTTCTATCTCTATGCGTGACCCCATTGCTGAGTTCTTGTTCTTGATGATTTCTTGATTGAGATCTTGATATCAAAGCAGCCACGGAACCTGGTTCTGATGCCACTTGTGAGAACTTTGCTTGATATCTGAAATGAACACAATACACACACAGCAAAAGGAACAAGAAAAGTAATGACAGAAAGAGAGAAAACAGAAACAAAGTTACTTGGTTCAGAGATTCCAATTAGGAACTCCTACATCCAAGGCAGGGAACTTATCTTCCCTAGTCGAATCCACTATCACTACTACAAAAAAGGCCTTTTAGGACTAGCATTGCGAGTCCTAAAAAAGATTTTAGGACTCGCAGGGCGCGAGTCCTCTATTTGAGAGCCTTAAAAAATCCCATTGAGTGCCTTTAAGTAAGATTTTAGGACTCGCATTGCGAGTCCTAAAAGAATGATTTTAGGACTCGCAATGCGAGTCCTAAAAAGTCTTATTTTTAATTTTTGCGAGTCCTAAAAAGTCTTATTTTTAAATTTTAAAAAATTAATTGATAGCCAAAGCTCCCGTTGGAGCTCCGACATTAACGGCGGTGCCACCACCCCACGGTGGTGGTTCGGGAAAATGATCAATCATTTAGTGGGTTTTGATTCCCAAAGCACAAGGAATGTATTGGTGGTGTTCGTTTGGGTCGGGGTGGCTCGAGGCGGTCGGAAAATACTCAGAAGACTTTGGGAAAAATAGCACCACCGCAACTTCGAACGACTTTAGGCGGCGGAGGGCGGCGCGTGAGGGGCTGGGCTCGCGGGGGTCGAAGGTCGCCGACCTTCTGCGTCCATTGCGCCGACGCGTGTAGGAGAGGGGTGGCCGGAGCACCGCCGTCCGTTGCTTGGTTGTGGAGTTCTTGAGAGAGAGATAGAGAGAGAAATGGGGGAAGAGAGCAAGGAGAGAGAGAGAGAGAATGGGCTGTTGTGTTTTATTTTTCTTTGTGAAGTAATAAATAGTAAAATTTTAGTTAAAAAAATTGGGGGGAATTTAAAATTTTTTAAAATTCGAATTTTTAGAAGACACATAAGTTTTTAGGACTCGCAATGTGAGTCATAAAATAATGAAATCATTATTTTAGGACTCGCAATGTGAGTCCTAAAAACATTCTCGTAATTTTAGTTAAAAAAATTGGAGGGAATTTGAAATTTTTTTAAATTAAAATTTTTAGAACACACTAAGTTTTTAGGACTTGCAATGTGAGTCCTAAAATCATTCTTTTAGGACTCGCAATGCGAGTCCTAAAAACATTCTCGTAATTTTAGTTAAAAAATTGGAGGGAATTTGAAAATTTTTTAAATTAAAATTTTTAGAACACACTAAGTTTTTAGGACTTGCAATGTGAGTCCTAAAATCATTCTTTTAGGACTCGCAATGCGAGTCCTAAAAACATTCTCGTAATTTTAGTTAAAAAATTGGAGGGAATTTGAAATTTTTTAAAATTCAAATTTTTAGAACAAACTAAGTTTTTAGGACTCGCAATGTGAGTCCTAAAATCATTCTTTTAGGACTCGTAATGCGAGTCCTAAAAACATTCTCGTAATTTTAGTTAAAAAAATTGGAGGGAATTTGAAATTTTTTAAAATTCAAAATTTTAGAACACACTAAGTTTTTAGGACTCGCAATGCGAGTCCTAAAAACATTATCGTAATTTTAGTTAAAAAATTGGAGGGAATTTGAAATTTTTTAAAATTCAAATTTTAAAACACACATAAGTTTTTAGAACTCGCAATGCGAGTCCTAAATACATTATCGTAATTTTACTTAAAAAAATTGGAAAGAATTTGAAATTTTTTAAAATTCAAACTTTTAAGACACACATAAGATTTTAGGACTCGCAATGCGAGTCCTAAAAATATTCTTTTAGGACTCGCATTGCGAGTCCTAAAATGTCTAGGAGGTGTTTCTTTAAAAAAAAAAACTCAAACTTTTAGGACACACATAGTTTTTAGAACTCGCAATGCGAGTCCTAAAAGAAATTTTTTAAGGACTCGCAACGCGAGTCCTAAAAAGTCCAGGAGTTTATTTTTAGGACTCGCATCTAGGTGAGTGCCCTAAAATAGTTTCCTAAAAAGGTGTTTTTGTAGTAGTGTACGAAGAAGAGAGATTTACAGCACTAGAATACACCAGCTAAGATCTTTACAAGCCATTCACCAGGCCAAAACCCCAAAGCTTACAGTCACTCTAGTTTTCTTTCTCCACAAGAACAGAGTAGACAAAAACAAAGCCTCTTAGCACACTAAACTCTCTTGGCCTTTTTCTGAAATAATCTATGCCTTTTATAGATATAAGGCTTACAAAGACATATAGATACCTTAACTAACTAACTTGATTTAACTTGACTTAACAGAATAATAACAATCACTTGGTCTGCAGCCCAAGATAACGGTTTTAACTAACAGTCAAGAAATGCAAGTCACACATTAACATCTTGACCCCATTTTGTTTCACTTCCATAGGTGCAAGAAGCCAAAAATTTGGCCTCTTGTAACAATGCATTAGAAGAGTCTCTAATATTTGCTACATTAGGCTTCTTGTGATTAAAAAGAGATTTGATGAACTCATTGGATGGCCCAAAATACTTTTTCAGTTCCATTGGATCAGCACCTGTTTATAAAAACAGATAACCAGTTCAAGATACTATTTTTAGGTAAGACATACACATATTGCTAACAAATGATTATCCTGTCATATAAAGATGTAATTTAACAACGGCCTTACCTTCTTCCACATATCTGCCATATAAGGACACCCTTTTCAGGAAAAAGTCTGTACCAGACAATACAGGTCCATCCATACCTTGCCAGAGCAACTAAGAGATGTAAAAGAATTCAGACCAATTAATAACAAAGTCCATGATGTTTCAACATATCTAATTGAGCTAATATAATGACAAGATTTTGTTTGCTTACCGAATATGTTGACCTTAACTGACTGTCATAGATATCATTTCTAGAAACGTTGTGGAATCTCTGAGGGAACTGCACAAAAGCTAGAGAGGAAGATATTTTTGGATCAAGATGAAAGCACATAGCTTGTCTTGCTGATGTTGGATCATTGCAATACATGTCACAGTCAAGAGCAAGTATGTATGGAGAATTGCTTATCACACCGGAGACTCGAAGCTGTGGCAACAGGTTGATCAGCGAAGCTCAATGATTTATGATTTACGGAAGAAAAACAAATTATGATACCGAATATGTTGTTGTTTATGTAAAGGAAAAAGGAAATAAAACATACAAGAACATTAAATGCTCCAGCCTTAAAATGGTGAGGATGAGAAGGTCTTTTCTCCCTAGAAACATATACAAGTTGAGGCAACATAACTATCTCTTCTTGTTCTGTGTTGTCACTGGGATTTCCTTGGATCACCTGATAAAAGATAATAGTAAGAACAGAATCTCTAATCCCCCCTAATTTTGTTTACATGTGGCAAGAGGAAAGTAAGTACCTCAATGACAGATCGGTGATTTTTACCAGTGAAGCCACTAGTATCTACAAAGGTCTGTTTTATTCCTTTAATGCTTTCTTTGAACACTTGGTATCCTTCCTGTAACAAATATTGCTTAATACCAGCATAGCTATTTCGAACAAAGACATTTTCTGTTTTTTGTAGTAAAATTTTAGAAGTAGATAACGAAAGAAATTAAAAAGCATGCTTTAAGCTTCTCTTGTTCTGTCGTGAACTCATCAAAACTTTCCGAATGGCCATCATTATTCATTAATGATGAGAAATAAGCATCTGGACACCTCTTCTGGATTTTAAACCTCCTGCAAAATGGAATCCACCACTTCGCAAATCTCCAAGCCTCTCTCATTCCATTCAAAGTCACCGCAGAACCACCATCGTCGGAAAGATACACATGAAGCTTGTCAGGAGGGTAGTCCAGCGCCATGGCTGATATGACAGTGTTCATCACATGCAAAGTTGGCTCTCTATCTGGATCTGCTGTGAAAACAAAGACATCGATAGCTGGAAGTTTATCATTTTCTGGCAATCTCTCTGGAAATACAGAACGAGAAACGGGATGCCACCTTAAGGCTTGGGCTAGAAGCCATATAAGGAAGAGACACAGCTCAGAGAGAAAGAGAAGAAGCCATGGTAGAGATGGTATAATTCGTCTGGTCTCGATGTCATTTTGGAGAAAGAAAGAGGCCCTGTAATAGATCAAGAATAATACTGCTAATACATGAAGGAAAGATTGAAATCTGCTAAAGATGATGGAAGATTTATGGACACGGAAGACATGAAGAGGTTGATCAGAGTCCTCCATTAATGGAGTCTAGCTAGTGGTCAGTACTGATCAGTTTCGTATAGGCTCTAACACTACAATATAGCAAGAATGAAATTTATATATACTAGATATTTTATCAAGAAGTTTCCAAGGGACCTTCCTAATATCGACAAAGAAGAGTAAAAGAGTTAACACATGACCTTCTTTATCAGTTCATTGAATGAAAGGGAATACATCAATAGGACTAGACTAGTCAAGCACGTTTCAATCTCTGCTCGCATTTGGAAAAATATAGTCTTGCCACCCAAGTATTTTTTTTTTTAATTATCAATATTAGATATTTATTTCAAGTATAAAAATATGCAATACTGCAATAAATTTATTGCAACAGAATTAATAAAAACACATGTATGAACATATATACATATCAACAGGAATATTAAAGAAATGAATAATTGAAACTCAAATATATAGAATAAAATTTTCTAATAATTTCTTAAACTTTATAACAAGTTATTAACAAAACTATGTTTCTCCAATCTACAATCATTTAGAGAGAATATGATATATATAAAGAAAAGTAGGGAGATAATTTTTATTTGTGTGTATATTACAACCTAAAATAGAGTATATCTAGGGAAAATACAATTAATCACCCTAAAAAAAACTGAAATGATTAAAATACTAAATAAATGAAATATTAAAAAACAGAAACTATTCCTATTCGTAACTGTTAACACACCCCTTAAGTTGGACTAAAGATATGATAAGTCCAAGATTGTTTACAAGAAAATCAAATACTCGCTCGGACAACCCCTTTGTGAGAATATCGACTGACTGTTGATCTGTTATATTTATGTTTCCTCCTTCAATCTTCTCTTTGATGAAGTGACGATTCACTTCCACATGTTTAGTTCGATCATGATGTACAGGATTATGTGCAATGTTGATGGTAGACTGATTATCACAATAAAGCTAAATAGGAGCTACATACTCAATTTTAAACTCCTCTAGTAGGCGTTTAATCCAAATTGCTTCACATACTCCATGGGCCATGGCTCTATATTTTTCCTCTACACTGCTCCTCGCAACTACCGTTTGCTTTTTACTTCACCATGTAACGACATTACCCCAAACAATCGTACAATACCCAGATGTAGACTTTCTATCATCAACTGACCCAGCCCAATCTGCATCTGTGAACACTTCAACTTTCCTCTCGTTTGTCTTTTTGAAGAAAAGATATTTTCCTGATGTTTGCTTGAGATACCTCATAATTCTATATACTGCATTGAGATGTCCCTGACAAGGATTATGCATATATTGACTGACTAGACTCACCGCAAAGGCAATGTCAGGTATAGTATGTGAGAGGAAGATAAACTTCCCTACTAGCTGTTGGTACCTCCCTTTGTCAACTGGACTTCCTTCGAACATTCTCCTCTTGTCTCCAAGCTCAATTGGAGTCTTGTTGGGCTTGCTACTGAGCATTTATGTCTCCTTTAAGAGATCAAGAGTGTATTTCCTTTGGGACACAGAAATTCCACTTTTGCTTCTAGCAAATTCCATTCCCAAAAAATACCTGAGAGCACCGAGATCTTTGACTTCGAACTCCTTTGCCAACCTTTCTTTAATCATACTCATCTCTTCAGTATGGTTGCTAGTAACAATTATGTCATCAACATACAAGATCAGAACTGACATTTTCCCTTCGACTGAGTGTTTGATAAAGAGAGTATGGTCAGTCTGACCTTGCACGTATCCAAGCTCCTTGACAACCTTTAGAAAACGATTGAATTATGCTCGAGGAGATTGACACTACAACAATTTTCACTTTTAATGACTCTCTATAATGACTTACACCAATGGTGTAAGTCATTAAAAGTATTCAGGGATATTTAAAGTCTAATGGTGTAAGTCATTAAAAGTTATTGTTGATGACTACCAAGGTAAGTCATTAAAAGTGGTGGGAGACGTTAATTGAAAAATATGAATATAAAATTATTTATTTATAAAATATCAGACTTGTAAGAGCATCTGACGTCTCCCTTGAGAAGACGTGCCAGACATCTAACGTCTCCCCTGGGGAGACGTTAGATGTCTGGCACGTCTTCCCAGGGGAGACGTTAAATGTTTGGCCTAATATATATATTCAGCCTTTCTTTCTTCTTCCCCGAGCGCACGAACCAGAGGCGGAGAAGGGCGATTTTCTGGGCAATTTCAGGGCAATTTTTTGACGATTTTGGCCGATTTTAGGCTATAAAGTCTCATTTGAGGTAAGTTTTTATTATTTATAAGTGTTGTATAATAGTTAGGATAATTTTCATACTTATTGTCTCTAGTTATTAAGGAATTGATATTGAGATTTTAGGGTTTATGAGTTGCGGTTTTGGGTGATTTTTGGCTCAACAAAGTGGATTTAAAGCATATTTGAGGTAGGATTTCAAGATTAAACAATGTATTATAGTTAGAATGGTATAAAAAATTGTTTTTGTGCATTTTTTTTTATGATTTGTGGGTTTTATTAGAAATATTAGTTTAAAGTATGAAAAATAATTTTTATGTATATTTGAGATACTATATTGTTTAATTTTAAGATGATACCACATTATTTACTATTTTTAATTTTTTATTACTATTTAATCCGAAAATTATACATTTTTAATTAATTTTTAATGTTTGTTAAGTATATATATGTAAATATGTTTTGCTAAAATGTATTTAATAATTGTCTAAAATAAGAAAAATAATTTAATTTGAATTTTACATACAAAATAGTAATTCAAGTTTATAATGTTTATAATTTTTTTTAATTTATATTATTATTTAATTAGAAAATTATATATATTTGTAATATTTATTAAAATTTAAGTAGGTTATTTATATATAGTTATGTTATTTTATTGATTTAGTAATCTTTTATTAATTAATTAATTAAAAATTTTAAGTTGTGGTTTTAACTGAGATTTTTGCTTCAAATTTTTTATTTCAAGCACACATTTGAGGTTTTTAAGTTTCTAAAATTTCAATAATAAATTATTGTTAATCTAATTATTTAATGAAGTTTGTTTATTAATATTTTATTTATTAATTAATTTAGTTTTGTAGGTTGTGAATTTAATAGCAAAGTGTGCTCTTTGCAAAGTGAAGTAAATTTGTTAGCAAGGATTATTAATTGCAAGTGGTACATACATTATCTTCTTTCTTGTTTTAGTATTATTAAACTTTTGTTAGAGGAGTTTAAATATCTTAAATATTCATTCATAGTGAAGTAGGTTCTGAGATTAAAATTGTGTGTTTCGGTGATAACAGAAGGTTGAGAACTGTGTGTTTTAGTGAAGTAGGTTCTGGAAAATTTGTTTGTGTGCTGCGGAGCTATAAGGAAGAAACTTATTGTGTGTTATTTGAATTTTTTGACTTGTTGTTCACAGATGGTTAGATCACTATTATAGGGGAAATGCTGCTTGATTTTGTCTAGAATTATGTATTTTATTATTCTATTATTATATTTGTATTGTGTTGTGCTTATTCGATTGGATTTGATTAGATTGACAGATGGTTAAGTTACTAATATAGGGGAAATGCTGCCCAATTTTTCGTATGCTTATTTAGTATTTTTTTTTAGTTTAATTTTTCATAGACATAGTTAAAAATTTATTTATTATTAAAGTATATATAATTAAATAATAATTAACTAATATATTTTACTTTGTATTTTTTTGTAGCTAAACACTACGCCATATACACCAGCACATATTAATGAACTGCGACAACACTGGGCGAACCATATGCTACCGATAATTCAAGGTCATCGTCCCACATATTAGGTTTTTTTTTACATTTTATTTCTTACCTTATGTCTAGCTAGCTAGAGTAATATTTGTTAATTTTGTATGTTTAACAACAAATATTACAATTTTGTATATTTAGCTAACAAAAACATATTATATACACATTTCATTTTTATTAATGAAAATTCACAATTTAAATTTGCATATAATTTATATTTTTTAATTAATATATTTAATTCTATTTCAAAAAAATATATATTTAATTCTATTTCAAAAATATATATATATTTAATTCTATTAATTAATATACTGAAAATAATTATTTAATTATTTTTTTAAAAAAATTACAAAAACCAATGACGTCTCCCAGGGGGAGACGTTGGAAGTCTACAAAGTCTCCCCATGGGAGACGTTGTAGGTACCTATGACGTCTCCCATGGGGAGACTTTGTAGACTTCGTACGTCTCCCCCTGGGAGACGTCATAGGTTGTACACGTACACCCTATGACGTCTCCCAGGGGGAGACGTTGGAAGTCTACAAAGTCTCCCCATGGGAGACGTCATATGGCCACTTTAGATGGCTCCTACAACAACGTCTCCCCTAGGGGGAGACATTAAATGTCTACAATGTCTCCCCCATATAGCCATTAAATGTCTATTTTGTTGTAGTGTGAATTAGACCGTAGAGAGATTTGTTTAGTTTGCAGACTTTAGTTGAATTGGGAGATTCTTCAAAACCTGAAGGCTGACTCATGTACACCTCTTCTTCCAGCTCGCCATTCAAGAAAGCATTTTTTACATCGAGTTGATGCAATTCCCAATCCAAGTTGACTGCTAACGAGAGCAATACTCTGATAGTATTGAGTTTCGCAACTAGAGCGAATGTCTCAGTGTAGTCAATTCCATAAGTTTGAGTAAATCCCTTGGCAACTAATCGAGCTTTGTACCTCTCAATGGATCCATTTGCATTGTACTTGACTGTAAACACCCATTTGCACCCTATTATCTTCTTATCTGGTGGTAACTCCACCAGTCTCTAAGTTCTATTCTGTTCAAGTGCTTTTATCTCTTCGAGAACTGCTGCCTTCCATTGAGGAGTATCAAGTGCTTCATTGATGTTCCTGGGAATCACAAATTCTGATAGACTAGAGGTAAAAAATTTAAATGGAGATGGAGATGAATTTCGAAATAGGGTGTTGAGTACAAGATCTAGTTTCTTTTATTAACGCAATAGGAATGTCTAGATCTGACTAAGTGTTTGAGGGAGGAGTACCTGAATCATTTGTGGGAAGTGGTTCTATCACTGGATCAGGCTCTTGACTGTGATGAGGATTTGTGACTTGTTTATTTCTTCTGAAATACACCTGAATTTTTTTTTGTAAGTCTTGAGGTCTTTCTGTTTCTAAGATGTTCTCTGAAGAAGAAGAAGGATTTTCTTTTCTTGGATCTGAAGAGAATGGAGTGTCTAGAGGTTTTTCTGGATCTGAAGAAAATGGAGTGTCTAGAGGTAATTCTAAACCCCACGGCCACTGAGCTTCTTGCTTGTGATGACTATGCTCCCTCTGAAGCAAGGTGGGGTGAAATATGGATTTAAAAAAAAAAAAAGTTACATCACTTGACATGTATGATTTTTTTGTGAGTGGACAATAGCAACGATAACCTTTCTGGGTAGGAGAATAACCCAGGAACACTGTTTTTATTGCTCTAGGATCAAGTTTACTACGATTGTGAGAGTGAACGTGAACAAAAGCAGTGCAGCCAAAAACTTTGACTGGTAGAGAATTTGAAGAAGTGTGAGGATAGAGTGATTGAAGGAAAAAATATGGTGTCTTGAATTGAAGGGGTCGACTTGGAAGGCGGTTAATGAGGTATGTAGCAGTGAGAACAACATTGCCCCAAAGATATTTTGGAACATGCATAGTGAACATGAGAGCACAGGCTACTTCTAAGAGTGACGATTTTTCCGTTCAGCAACCCCATTCTGTTGCCGAGTATCGACACACGAACTTTGATGAACAATCCCGTTTTGGAGAAGGTAGGGACCAAGAGTGGTATTGAAATATTCAGTACCATTGTCGGCACGAAGTATTCTGATAGAGGTTTGAAATTGTGTTTGGATCATATGATGAAAGTTTTGAAAAACCTGACATGTATCAGACTTATGCTTAAGCAGATAAACTCAAGTAATACGTGTGTGATCATCAATAAACATAATAAACCAACGCTTACCATGAGCAGTAGAGACCTTGGATGGTCCCCCAAATATCACTATGAACAAGAGAGAAAGGACTAGAAGGTATATACATCCTTGGAGGAAATGAAACAAGTGTATGTTTGGCAAATTGACAGATATCGCATTGAAATTCAGCATCATTTTTATTGAAAAATAAAAATGGAAACAGATGTTTTAAATATAAAAAACTTGGATACCCAAGTCGACAATGCCATAACATAATGGTATTAAAATTGGAATCAGAAGCAGAGTTTGAAACATAAGTAGAAAAGGAACTTGGAACTTTGTTGGTTGGATGTTTCCTGTCGAAGAAATAAAGTCCGTCACGAATCTTAGCATTGCCAATCGTCCTCCCCGATGATAGATCCTAACATTGGCAAGAATTGGACACAAATTTTGTTATATTATTTTATAATATAATGTAATATTATATTATATTATAATATAATGTTTTAGATTAAATAAATGTGACAAAGTGTGTCACATATTGTAACATATAATAGAGAGTTACAATATTTAGATATATGAGATATATCCAAATAATGTAACATATTTGGTGTTACAAATTTGTAACTTCCAAATATTACCCTTTATTGTGTAAAATTGTTGTTACACAATATTGAGATGAATTTCATAAAACCATATGTGATATGGCTGTTAGAGATATGATTTTAACCCCAATAATGTGTTTTGGGAGTTACAAAATCATTTGGGAGGGTTTGGAACCGTTTAGAAAAATAGCACATTTTTTGTGCTGAAATTGGTAAGTGGCTGCGGCTACCAACATTCAGTGGCCATGGTCTGTGGGTCAGAGACCAGTGGCCACGACCACTAATGTCTCTGGCCGCGGCCATAGGCCAAAACTGACCAAATTTTCAGTTTTTTCAATCTTTGTTGAACGGCTCAAAAAACCCAAATAACTCCCAAATCTCATTTTTAATTCCATATTAATCCAATTAAACATTGGTAACAGCCATGGGGGTTGGTGGAATTTGAAATTCAAAGGGTGTCTCTAAACTCTATAAATAGGAGCCTATAGCTCACTTGTAAGACACAACATTTCTATCCATTAGAGCACTTGGCTAGAAACACCTTGAGGCTTGATAATTCCAGAAAGCTTTTCCTATAATCTGTGAGAGATCCCTTAGTGCTTGAGTTAGGGGGAAATAAGCTTTTGGACAAAGGTTTTAAACCTTGTTCAAGTTGGTGATCCCCAACCCTCTTCACTTAGGTTGTGTAAGTGAGAGTTTTTTGTATTTCTGTTATTCTTTCTATTGTATTGTTTTCTTCTTATTCTCTTGTTCTTTTTACTTGTATTTCTTGTTCAAGAGTTGTAATCTTTTCTTTTCTTTTGTTTCAAACACTTTACTTTATTTGTAACCTTTTGCTTAGAGTTGTATTTTACTATTCTATTCTTCTTCATCATCTTCTTCATTTCCTTTGTTTTATTTGTATTTTCAGTTATAGAGTTGTAACACTTTATTTAATCAATCCTTGTCTATTATAATATTTTGCATAGAGTTGTAACATATCATTATCAATTTCCATTGAGGCAATTTATATTTTCCTAACAAATTTAGCAAGGCAATTGTTATCAAAAGTCAATTTGTGAACATAAATTAAATTGCATTTTAAAGAAGGAACATAAAGAACTGATTTAAGAAGTAAATCAGTGGACAATTTAATGGTGCCAATTCCTACAATAGGGGATTGAGTGCCATTTGCAATCTTGACATTAGTCTTTGTCGAACAGGGACAATAAGAATCAAATAAATGAGATGAAACTGTCATGTGATCTGTTACACCAGAATCGATTATCCACGGAGTTTGGGCAGCGGAAGAGAAATTAACGGAATGTGCCACTGAAGCACTATGAGATTCGGATCCAGATTCGAGTGCCATGGAAGATCGACTCAAGATAGTATACAATTGTTCAATTTATGCATTACTGAAGGAAGGGACAGCAGTATTTTTAGTTTCACTCTGAACGTGGTTGGCCTTTTTTTCATTCTGGTGACAAGGAGTCCAGTTTGGTGGTTTTCCATGAATTTCCCAACAGGTAGACCGGGTGTGACCATGACGTTGACAATGATCACACAAAGGTCTGTCACCCTTCCGATTAGGTCGAGGATCAGGATTGGATTTGCCAGATTGTGGTTGGCCGGTTTTAGAAACAAGTGCCGAACTTTTAATTGATTGTGGTTTCGAGTTATTGAGCATGATGTGACGGCGTGCTTCTTCACGTCTGACCTCAGAGAATGCTTCTTCAGTATCAGGAAATGGAGAGCGACCAACCAGACTACCTCTAACTTCATCCAGATTGTTGTTCAACCCCGTAAGGAACTCGAAGACGCGTTCTTTCTCTAGTTGTTGTCGCTGGATTGTGGTACAGTTGGCACATAGTGGTGTGGTATCCAGATCCAGATCAAGTTCCTGCCATAAGTCTTGTAAATTCGAAAAATATTGGGTAACAGTTTAATTACCTTGCTTAATCTCTCAGTTTGGTGCGGATCTCAAAAATTTGAGAAGCGTTACCAAGGTCAGAGTACATTTTTCGAGCAGCGTCCCATACTTCCTTAGCAGTCTTAAAGAATAAAAATCTGAAGCTAATTTTTTGATCCATCGAATTAATTAGCCATGCAAGAACTATAGAGTTTTTAGCTTGCCATACTTTGTACATAGGATCAGTGGAAGGTGGTGTCGGGAGATCACCAGTGATGTACCCAAGTTTCCCACATCCACAAATGACGAGTTTGACTGATTGAGCCCACTGAAGATAATTTTTTCCATCAAGCTTGTGGGCTGTGATATGAAGAGAGCTATTGTCATGGCTATACAGAGATCCTATAGAGCCACTGGATTGAGCTTGCGATGGAGGAATAGATCCTCTCGTCTCAGAAGAAACTTCCTCACTGGTAGACATTGTCGGATTGAAGGAAAAAATGGCAGCGCAAAAAAAATTGGGCCTGGGTGACTTGGGCTTCAGACAGAGGGCTTTTTTTGTGGGCCTGGGTTAATAAGGATTCAGGCATAGGGTTTTTGGGCCTGGATTAATAAGGCTTCAGACAGTTTTTAAAAAAAAGAAACTATTTTTTTTTCTGGGACTTGACGAAGGGACAAAGGTGTTGGGACTTCACGAAGCAGGGAATCGCCTGGAGCACAGACTGATTCGCCTGAGAGCCTGGAACACGCTGGACTACTTCGTTTGGGACGTGCGAATGGACAGAGGAACAACTTAATTGGTGCACGAGAGATAAAACCTCGCCTGGAGCACTTTGAACGTCATTTGAAAGCTGAGGAACGATCAACATAAAAATTGGAGAAAAACCAGAGGGTGGTCAGGAGAGAGAGCAAATCGAGAGCCTTAGTTCTCTGATACCATATAAAGAACAGTAGGGAAATAATTTTTATTTATGTGTATATTACAACCTAAAATAGAGAGAATATATAAGGGAAATACAATTAACCACCCTAAAAATTTGAAACGATTAGAATACTAAATAAATGAAATATTAAAAAATAGAAACTACTCCTATTCGTAACTGTTAAACAATATATATCATCCACAAAATTAAATATTGACAGGGATTTTTCCACCCTAACAAACCCAATTCTCAATCCCCTCCAAAAAAAAAAAAAAACAAAAACTAATTCTCAAAATATATATTTTTCTTTGGACAAATAGAAATTTTCCCTCCTGAACTATTGCCCTTGTAGAGTTTTACCTTCCAAATTTTTATGCTTGGCAAAAATTTCTCCAGAACTATAGTAACCATTGCAAACGTGCCCCTTCTGTCATATTCAATTCATTTTTTTTAAACAGTTTGTTAATGTGGCTACCTGTCGCAGGCATAGTTGCACTAGTAGGGTCTATTTAACTAACTAAAGTTAGTCAAAATTGAGTTTATTAATGCTAAATATACAAACATTTGCTCCTAAAAGAAACCGAGATGCTTGGTTCGATTGGGTCACAAAAGTTGTCAAAAGTCTTGGGTACATACAAGGTCGAACTGATCATACATTGTTCATTAAGCAATCAGGAAAAAGGAAAATTACTCTCCTGATAGTATATATCGATGATATAATTGTCACTGGAAGTAATGCCAAGGAGATAAGTCTAATCAAAGAGATGATGGCAAAGGAGTTTGAAGTTAAAGTTCTCGGGGCATTAAAATATTTTCTAGGTATGGAAATTGCCAGAAGCAAAAAAGGCATTTTTGTATCTCAATGAAAATATACTCTTGATCTCAGAAACTGGGATGCTCGGTTGCAAGCCTAGCAGAACTCCAATTGAACTTGGAGACAAGACTAAAATGTTTGAAGGAGATTCAGTTGAGAAAGGAAGATACCAACACCTAGTAGAGAAGCTTATTTATCTATCTCATCAGTATATGCACGATCCGTGTCAAGGCCATCTCAATGCTGTGTATAGAATCTTGAGATATCCGAAACAAGCACCAAGAAAGGAACTATTCTTCAAAAAGACAAAAAAAAGAAAGGTTGAAGTCTTTACAGATGTTGACTGGGCTAGATCAATTAATGACAGGAAATCTACATCCGGTTATTGTACCCTACTATGAGGTAATCTAGTTACTTGGAGAAGTAAAAAGCAAATCGTTGTTGCAAGAAGCAATGTAGAAGCAGAATTTAGGGCTTTGGCTCATGGGGTATGTGAAGTTATATGGAAAAAATTATTGCTTGGACAATTAAAGATAGAATACGAAGCTCCTATCCAATTATTCTGCGACAACAAGTCCACCATTAGCACATAGTCCTGTACATCATGACAGAATCAAGTAGAAGTGGATTGACACTTTATCAAAGAAAAAATTGATGAGGGATAATCAACGTTAAGCATGTGCACACTGATCAACAACTGGCATATGTACTAACTAAGGGACTATCTGAACGAGTATTTAATTTCCTTACAAACAAGCTTGGACTTATTAACATCTATAGTCAAGCTTGAGGGGGAATGTTGACAGCCAGGAAATAAAATCACAAAGATATGCAATATTATTTGTTGTTTTAGATGTGATAGCTGCAGTCTTTTATTGTATATAAGTTTCCTTATTTATAGGGTTTTTATTCTTTAACATTTATTGTGATTATTTTGTACAGTCCCTATAAAAGAGCAAACCTAGTATTGATCGAAGATACAAGAAAAACAATTTCAAATCTTCTCTCATTTTATTCTTTAATACAAAACTGTTGTTTCATAAGAAAGAAATCAACATCACTACCAATTACCAAACTCAACTTTCTCTGGTTTGAAAAAATGGAATAGACTTAGACATGGCCAAACCAACATATGGCAGTCTAAGTATGGTTTTCAAGTTCAAAGTACATTAAGCTTTCAAAAGATTTAACCAAAATCAACTCATTGGTGGCTATTTAATAAAATAATTGCCAACAATATTACATATAATATGATAATTAAGCTGGGATAGGAACAAATGCGAAGCTGGGTCTTGGCAGACTTGGCACACAAAATTCTCTCAATGAGTTTGACATTACAATTACAGTTAGAACATTGTTATGAAACTTATTTTAAAGCTCCCACCTAACTTGAAGTCTTGATCAAAACAAATTATAAGCCTACAACTGATGAAATAATACATCCTATAATCTAATTATCCATTTCTCTAAATGTCACATTCTTCATTTGCAACAACATACATTCGCCATGTTATATGCTCCAATATTCATACAAAAAATGCAATAAATTTTCTAACAAAGCTACCAAGAAAGTGCATCATCAGTAGCAAGGTCGTAATACGTAACCAACCTGGACGCCAAATATATATGCTATAGATCATGTTGTCACCAAGCTTGCATTGTAAGGCATTCGTAGTACACATGAAGTTGACGATAAAAGAAGCCATTAAGGAGAAGCTTATGCTTTAAAACATTTGTTGAGGCTAATTATACTACAGATAGCTTCAGTGGAGATAGAGCTCAGTAAGACTGCAAAACGAGCAATTGATTGAACATCTACAAGGCTACACCAAAAGCTACACCAGGTTCTCGAAAGTTGTCAAAAGTCTTGGGTACACACAGGGTCAAACTGATCATACATTGTTCATTAAGCAATCAGGAAAAAGGAAAATTAATATCTTGATAGTATATGTCGATGATATAATTGTCACTAGAAGTAATACCGAGGAGATAAGTCTAATCAAAGAGATGATGGGAAAGGCGTTCGAAGTCAAAGATCTCGGGCATTAAAAATATTTTCTAGGTATGGAAATTGCCAGAAGCAAAAAAAGCATTTATGTATCTCAACAAAAATATACTCTTGATCTCCTAAAAGAAACCGGGATGCTCGGTTGCAAGCCTAGCAAAACTCCAATTGAACTTGGAGACAAGACTAAAATGTTTGAAGGAGATCCAGTTGAGAAAGGAAGATACCAGCACCCAGCAGGGAAGCTTATATATCTATCTCATCAATATATGCACGATTTGTGTCAAGGCCATCTCAATGCTGTGTATAGAATCTTGAGATATCTGAAGCAAGCACCAGGAAAGGGACTATTATTCAAAATGACAAATGAAAGAAAGGTTGAAGTCTTTACAGATGCTAACTGGGCTAGATCAATTAATTAGAGGAAATCTACCTCCGGTTATTGTACCCTACTATGGGGTAATCTAGTTACTTGGAGAAGTAAAAAAGCAAACCGTTGTTGCAGGAAACATTGTAGAAGCAGAATTTAGGGCTATGGTTCACAGGGTATGTGAAGTTACATGGCTAAAACGACTGATTAGAGAATTAAAGATAGAATATGAAGCTCCTATCCAATTATTCTGTGACAACAAGTCCACCATCAGAATAGCACATAATCATGTACATCATGGCAGAACCAAGTATGTAGAAGTGGATCGACACTTTATTAAAGAAAAAATTGATGGATGGATAATCAGCGTTAAGCATGTGCACACTGATCAACAACTGGCGGATATACTAACAAAGGGACTATCTGAATGAGTATTTAATTTCCTTACGAACAAGCTTGGAATTATTAACATTTACAGAACCGTCAAGCTTGAGGGGAGTGTTGACAGCCAGGAAATAAAATCACAAAGATACACAATATTACCTGTAGTTTTAGATGTGATAGTTGTAGTCTTTTATTGTATATAAGTTTCCTTATTTATAGGGTTTTTTATTCTTTAATATTTATTGTGATTATTTTGTACAGTCCCTATAAAAGGGCATACCTAGTATTGATTGAAGATACAAGAAAACACAGTTTCAAATCTTCTCTCATTTTATTCTTTAATACAAAACTGTTGTTTCATAAGAAAGAAATCAACATCACTACCAATTACCAAACTCAACTTTCTCTGGTTTAAAAAAATGGAATAGACTTAGACATGGCTAGACCAACATATGGCAGTCTAAGTATGGGTTTCAAGTTCAAAGTACATTAAGCTTTCAAAAGATTTAACCAAAATCAAGGATATGGCAAAATCAACTCATTGGTGGCTATTTAATAAAATAATTGCCAACAGTATTACATATAATATGATAATCAATTATATTAAGCTGGGATAGGAACAAATGCGAAGCTGGGTCTTGGCAGACTTGGCACACAGAATACGAAATTGAAATTACAATTACAGTCAGAACATTGCTATGAAACTTATTTTAAAGCTCCCCACCTAACTTGAAGTCTTGATCAAAACAAATTATAAGCCTACAACGAAATAATACATCCTAAAATCTAATTATCCATTTCTCTAAACGTCACATTCTTCATTTGCAACAACATACATTTGCCATGTTATATGCTCCAATATTCATACAAAGTATGCAATAAATTTTCTAACAGAGCTACCAAGAAAGTGCATCATCAGCAACAAGGTCGTAATACGTGACCAACCTGGATGCCATATATATATGCTATAGATCATGTTGTCACCAAGCCTGCATTGTAAGGCATTCGCAGTACACATGAAGTTGACGATAAAAGAAGCCATTAAGGAGAAGCTTATCCTTTAAAACATTTGTTGAGGCTAATTATACTACAGATAGTTTCAGTGGAGATAGAGCTCAGTAAGACTGCAAAACGAGTAATTGATTAAACATCTACAAGGCTACATCTTAAAAGAAACAGCCAATAAAAAAAAATCTTCATAAAATTAGATCTTGTAATTAAAAGGAATACTAATTGAAAGTATAGCAAGAAAATTTATGGTTAAAACTTAAAAGTGACAATAAGATAATATTATCTTCATTCTTTCACAAGATAAAACCAGCTGTTAAAGTTCAAAAGGCCTTTCATTCTAGTGCAAGTGCATTCCAACTAAATTTCCAATTTCAATCTTCAATATAGGCTCACATGAAAGAGAAATTTGTTGGGATGTTATCTCTGAAGAAAAAACAATCTCCATTGAGCAGAATGCAACCTTAAAAGATAAGCTACTAAAACCAATGAAGAACTGAATAAGTAAATTGAATTAGCAACAGCAATAAATGAAAGCAGAAAACTTCAATACGCAGACAAATTAGCATGAAGTTAGTAACAAGCTGCAATATAAAGATAGTCGACCGCAAAATAATAATTTCCTTTTGAAGCCTTAAGAGGATAAGGAATAATACATTTAATATTTATATTTACAGCACGAACTAAATGAAGAACTCTAAGCTAAATGTGGAAAAACCTAGCATCTTACACAATAGGTGCTTCTAACTCTTGCCTACAGGCACTTTGGCCTTCTCATTCTTATGCTCTGCCATGTAATTGTGAACCCTTTCGGCTTTCAGTCTCATACCCTTGATCATCTCCTCACTTGCTTCAATTATCTGTTTCGACAAAGCAATCTCCAAATAATCAAACCACTCTCCAAGTGTCATCTTCTCCAAATCCAGCTCCTTTCCAGATTCACCCAACTTCTCTTTAGAACCAGAAGCACTATCCTTTTTTTCCTCTCCACTGATGCCACACGCATCTCTGCCATGATCCTCCTTTTCACCAATTTCTTCAACACAAAGCTCACCAGCGCCAACTTCTTCAACACGATGCTCCCCGACGACCTTTTCACAAACTTCTTCGACACCAAGCTCGCTGACTGCCTTTTCACACTCATGTACACTCATAATCAACTCATCCTTAAGATCAATGACTTCTACACAATCAGGCGACTTCTGTGGTGAATTCTTCCTCCTCCTTGTGCCACCGCCGGCACGAGTAGTCTTCTTATTGCCAACCTTAATTTGTTCACCTTCTACATCAGAATTCTCTGGAATTTTCTCAACAACTGAACAAGACATTGCATTTTCCTCCTTTTTGGAGCTCCGAGTTCGCCTCGTTCTCACTTGCCGCAGCTGCCCCATTTTCTCTTCATGCTCTTGCTCCTCCTTCTCCTTCTCCTCAACCACACTCTTCAAAACCCTAGGTTTCCTCCCCCGCCTTGGTTTCTCAACCACCTCAACTACATCCACCGCTTCTGCATTCTCCACCCCCAAAGCACATTCCACTTCCTTCTCCTTTTCCTTCGCAACCTTACCTCTCCTACCCCGATTAGTCACACCAGAAGCTCTGCCATCCTTCTCCTGAACTCAACGTCTAGAGCTCCGCCTCAAGTAGCTCCCATCGTGGACTTCAATCTTGACGGAGATGGAAGTGGATTCTCCAATATTGATGCAGTCTCCGTCACTGAGATCGACTGGGATGTCGGGGTCGAACAGTTGGTCGTTGAGGAAAGAGCCGTTGGAGGAGTCGATGTCTTGAAGTAGCCATTTTCCAGATTCAGATTCGAGGGAGAGGTGCTTGGTGGAGATGCCTGAGTCTTTGATGGTGAGGTTATTACCCCGGACAACACGACCGGTTCGAATGGTGGATCCGGGCTGGTATTCCAGGGTTTCTCCGACTCGAGGACCTTTGGTGATTTCAAGTTTGAGAGCCATGAAGAAGAAAAACTAGAATGAGAGGGAAACCGTTTCCAACCCCCAATTCGGATCGGATTTTGAATTTTCAACACAAGCACTTTTTTTTAATTAATAAACAATAAAATTACAATTACACTTTTTTTTCTTTATTTTTTTACTACTTTACCCTAATTTTATTTTTAACAAATTCACCAAATGCTCATTTGATGAAAATCATGGAGTCATAGGTCATGATAAAAGGTGTAATTTCTTCCAACCAAGTAATTTTTCTATATGAAATTCATATCTGGCTAAACCATGAGCAGCGGTGTTACTATTACACACCACATGAGTTAGAAATACACATGGAAAGATAGATAACAAGGATCTAATGTTCCTAATAAGACAACTTTACTGAAGAAAAAAATCATTAAAAAAGAGAACAGAGTGAACAACAACCTCTTAATCACTCTCAATAGTCGAAATGAAAAATCAAGCTCAAAACACCAAGACAAAACAAACAAAATGGCCAAAGCCTCAGTATCTTTTGATGACAAGAATCTAGAAAGTCATTTGGAAAAATAACTTAAAGGAAAGCATTCTGAATAACGAACAATCGCACCAAAACCAATGAGTCCATTCTCAAGATTGAGTGCAACATCCACATTTAGCTTGAGAGAACCTGGTGTTGGCAACATGTTTACCATGTGCGCAGCGGAATGCATGAGGTTGTGGGCCCAAGAGATTTAAAAAAAATTGATTTAAACTACGGAGCCATTAATATACCTACATTAATCAATGAAATAGAAAAGATTAGGAATTATACATGTTGATGAACTATCAAGATTCATTGCTATCTTTTCGTATCTCCAATGAACATCCTATCCTAGCAATATCCAAGTACTTAGACCACGATCTTCCAAAGTGTTATCTCACCTCAAGACGTGTGTGGACACGTACAACAACAGTGAAATTTTTAGTGATTCACAAGATGTGCTTGACACATGAGATCTTGGAATTTAGGTCTGAGATAGATTTTCAGGTTTAGAGAAAAGATACCATATATTTTTCTCTCTGTTAAAAATCTGAATCTTAAACTTCTGAATATCTAGAAACTCTTACCAGATTGTTTTATAATTTAATTTAATTCAAATTTTAAAATTAAACAACTATTAATCATAAAATATTAAATTAAATAAAAAATATATCCAAAATGGATTCTTGTGCAATCACTATGACTTGTGTGTAACACATGTCCAATTTTTAGGGCATGTGTTTTAACACATTTATTTATTAATTGTTTAATAATTTATTTATTAAAAAATGATAAAATATCTAAGAACTAATAACTAACCTTATTAGATAAATATTTTAATTATTTGAATAAATTTAAACCAATTCAAATTCAATTTGAATTATCAGATTTATTTTTCACATAAATAAAAACTAATTAATTTAAAATTAATTATTTTTATTATTTATAAATTTCGAAAAAATTATAATTAATTTATTTATAAAATTAATAATTAATTAATTAATCTCAATTACATATTTGTTCTGAAGAATAAATTTATTCCAAATATGTCTTTTCACTGATTTTCCCTAGTTTCAACTCTTACTTTGAATAATGTTGATAGAGTCACCTTGGGACCTATAGACCTACAATTTCATGCTCCAATAAATTTATATTATTAATTAAATCTCTTTAATATAATAACCTTAATTTATTCATTTCAATATTATTTCACTAAAAATATGAGACTGCACTATTGCAATTATAGACATTTATTTACATAGTACTTTTTAAAGATAAAAAGCGCCCATCGATTTAATCATTATATATAACTCAATCCTCTATTAATGTTTCATAATTAAAGAATGGATAAAATCATCGTTTTACCTCTTTAATTATTTATTGTTTCCTTAAGTACCATTTGTTGGGTTTTATGCCCTTAATAAAACTATATTTCTTATGTATCACATTATTATTATCAATAAAAGAAGTAGAAATCATTTTGCTTATTCAATAGCATTTTTTGCTTATTTTATTACATGTTTATTCAATTAATACAAACATTCATAAAATCACGAACATATGGATAGGTACAATTATAGTGACTAGGTCATAGTGGATTATAGTTGTAATTATATGTTTAAAATAATGAGTCCTAAGATTATATCAATGCATTGGATTTTCACTGATTAGGAAATCTACGATATGATCTACTTACACATTAGATGTGTGATGTCTTGTCCAAGGCATTGACCAAGTAGATATGATCGGATGTATTTGGTTACATCGGACTAGGACCCATATTGATTATTGATTGATAAATAAGTATCGTTTTTATCGAATCTAATCAATGTCACAATGTTGACCATATGTTAATTCGATCTTAATTCCGAGTGATAATATTCTGCTAATTATATTATTTGAATCTTTTGACTTGTTCATTACTAGCTTACCCTACGGTCTAGCCTATACTTACATCTTGGAGATTTAGTAGTGTAATTGAGTAGGAGTATTATTCATAAATATGAAATCTATAACTTTTGTATGAGAAGTGAAAAGTTGATTTCCTTAATTGATTTGTTCAAAAGGTTAAATGATTGAGATCTCATTTCTGTGATTAAGTTCACGGAAATATCATTTATAAGGAACTTAGTGTGAGTTAAGAAAAAAAATACTGATGAGGGGTAAAACAGTAATTTTCACCTAGCTCGTTAAGTAAGTCATTGATAGAGGATTGACTAACTGTAATGGTTATAACAATGGATAACGTATTTATGGTTTGGAAAATATGTTCTATGAATTGAAGAGTTCAATTCCGAGTCTATAATGGAGTCACGAGGAATTAATAAGGTAGTGAAATTATTCGTAAATAAATTCACGGTAACTTATTGGAGCTTGATTTCATGGATCCATGGTCCCCGCATCACCTTTGAGTAAATCATCTAGAATGTCTCAATTAATTGATTTAATTATCAATTATAATTTTTTTAAAGTTGACTAGGTCAATTTTGGAAAATTTACAGAGATATGAGATTTAGAGAATAAAAGAGAATCTTTGGGTAAATTTATTAATATTGATAAACTGGTGTCAATATAAATAAATAAAATTAAATCAAGTTTCAAATTATAATTAGTTAATTTGAATAAGGATTTAATTAATTAATTAAAAAAATAAATAAAAGGTTTTGAATTTAGGCCCAATTGAGATTTAAATTCAAAATAAAGGTATTGGGCCCAAGTCTATTTGTGGGAGCCCAAGACTTTTATATTTTTGTTTATTATTTTAATTAATTTAAATTCAAATAAAACTCATTAAGTTGTCTATATAAGGAATATGATATCTAGGGTTTTCATAAGTCAGTATTCATTGGGTAAGTGAAAACCTAGACACTCTAATCTTTTTTTAGCCAATATCTCTTCTTTTCTTCTAGATCTCTATCTCATGTCCTGAGAACCAGCCCACACTAGTTCTAGGTTGATCAAAGGCTTGGTGAGGAAAACTGTGTTGCTGATCTAGTTCAATGTAACAGTGACAATCAGAATCCCGTGATCCGTAAGGGGAAAGACCGGGTAAAGCTGTGCAATCCCACACCGCCTGGGGAAGGTCAAGTATGATGATTCTAAGACTGTGTAGGTATGGGACTACACAGTTGAATATGGCTTAAATGGATTGATGGGCACTACATATGCCAACAAGATGAATCGTCTTTTTGGTAGCCCATCACTTGAGAACTCCAAAGTTAAGCGTGCTTGACCTGGAGCAATCTGATGATGGGTGACCTCCTGGGAAGTTTTCCCGGGAAGCGTGTGAGTGAGGACAAAGCACGCTGAAAAGACTCGTGTTGGTTTGTAGGGCCAGTTGTCATTCCAGGAAGCATCCATAGTGACGTGGGGCGTTACAAATGGTATTAGAGCCTTGACCCAGCTGGAAGTGTGGCCGACGGGGACGTCGGGCCTGTAAGGGGGTGATTGTGACAATCAGAATCCCGTGATCCGTAAGGGGTTAAACAGATGAGTGACTGATGGGTAGTCACTACAGGCTTAGCACCCATAGCCATGTGACGAAGCAGTCACTTGGGCTCTCTGGCCTTGGCTCTAAGTGACTAGCCATAGGCTAGACAAGCGCTTTTAGTTTTCATCGAACTTGAGGTCGGTCCAACATTAATGCTCATTTTGAGTCATTCATTGTAGATGTCGATTAGATCTAATATTTGTTTGCTTGCGTTAAACACGCTAAGACCGTTCTTGACTTATTAGTCAATATTATGTTACTAGTGCTCAGTACTACTGCCGAACTTGACAAGTGAGTCACAACTTCACAGTTAATACTGACACCATTGCCAAATTTGACTAATTAGTCAGTGCCACGAACAAGTAAGCAATGCTACCAGGCATATATCATATGTCAAATATCCAAATGTAGGGCATTCAACATGCTTACTTAACAATTGCTAGCATAATTAGGATCATGCACAAACATAGAGACTCAAGCTCTAATCAATCTCATATTCAACATTCATGGCATGCCCTAATCACATGTTTCTCGTGAATCACATACTGGGTGCAGTTTTCTTACCTTTGGTGCAAGCACAGGTTACCAATAAATGAGCCACAAGCACGATCCTGATTCCAAGCCCCTAGCGATAACCTAGTCACAACCATAAACAGTGATCCAATGAGTTCAAGTTCTAAAACCCAATCCCGGAACCAAGACCTAGCCTCTGGGACGTCGAATCCCACTAAAGCGGGTAGTAGGAACGATCCCGAGGCCTAAGGTTTGAGTTCTCACGATCAAAACACAACTTTGGCCACAAATGCCCTCAAGCGCCGTGGCCCCACCTCACTGAGCCGAGGCCCCCAGCCATGACAGAGGCGCTAGCCTCAAGCACCAGCACCAAGCGCTGCGACCACCAAGCCCTTCAGCACCACCGCTCACCTGCACCAAGCTCGGGCCCAAGAACAGGGCCGCGACCCCACCTCGAAACCCAGCCAAAACCTCAATTTTCCTCTTTTAAAACCTTCCAAAAACCTATCCAAACATCTCCAAATCCAAAAATCAAAGTTCCCAAACATCCTAATCATCCAAAACCATTAAAACACAAGTCTCAAATCATCCAAAAACTCATATAATCACAAAATCCAATTCAAGCTTAAAAACTTTAAAAACTTAGAACTTAAAACATGGATTACCTCCGATTATGACGTTCCCAACTAAATCCTCCGGCTAATAAGCTTCTAATCTTCCCTAGAATTGCTATGCCTTGATCCTCGCCTAAATTCGAGTCCTAGAACTCAAGTTTTCTTCGAAAATGCGATCGGGTGTCGAAATGGAACTTTTAGGAAGAGAGAATGTTCTGAAAGTTCTTTTATGATTCTAACAGGTTACTTCAAGCTTAAGTAGCTTCAAAAAAATCCTAATGCTTGGGGTCCCGAAAACGCCCTCGGGGGTAAAATAGTCAAAACCTCCATAATTTCCCCCTGATCTTACTAACTCCCAATTTATCATCAAATACTTATTCCCATTACCCAATATCTCGGTAATGTGTTAAATATCCCTTGATTCACTCCGAGTCAAGTATAAATCCCATTGTGACTTTCCCACTAGCTTACCTCCTAGGATCGTATTGTGTTGGGTAACCCTAGCATAACCAAAAAAATAAAGAAGCACCCCGCATATACCACAAATATGCCAAATATGCCCAAAATGGCCAAAATATGAAAATCACCCAATTAATCAGAAATGGGTTCACATGCATATTTAATACACCTAAACATGCATATAATCATTTAATAACATAATAAATCAATTATGACCCTCCCGACCTCCTAATCAAGGTCCTAAACCTTATTAGGGATTTTGGGGCATTACAACTATCCCCTCCTTGCAGAAATTTTGTCCTCGAAATTTATTTGAACAACCCAGAATACCAATTCTGCACAACTAATTCCAGTTCCCAGGTCGTTCCCTCAACCTCACTGTCTCTGCAACATACCTTGACTCAAGGAATAACTTTGTTCCTCAGAACCTTATTCTTTCTGTCTATTCCTTACAAGACAACTTAGCCTCAATCTCCAGATTATCATAACTCAACTCATGAGTTTCCTTCTAACTCATGTCTTCAACATGAAAATATAAAATACACTATATACAACTGACAGTGCCAAAACTAAGGCCCATCAAAAGGCAACTTGACTGATCCTGTCCAGGATTCAAACGATCATATTAATCTAGGGCTAAACTTGCCTTTATCTCCTCACCCCTTTCCATGGTGATACTTGAAAGAAAATATAATCTTCTACTTGGAACTCTATGTTCATGCTTTTCAATTCAATAAAACTTTTCCATCTACTATGAGAAGTGAGCATCCACGCTCTAACCTATAATATTCTCAATGGTCCCCTGAACTACCTCATGATCCAAAATCAACATCTCACCCATCTCATTCCAAATGAATGGGAGATATACATTCTCTATCATACCTCATCTCATAAGGTACCTTTCCAATAACTAGATAACTCTCTCTCTCTGATTTATCATCAGTCTGAGGATAATTAACTGTACTAAATTCCATCTATATATTCATGACTTTCTGCAACCTTCCTCAAGACTTGGAAGTAAAAATTGAGTCCTCATTTGATAAGATAGACCTCAAATTTCATGAAGGCGCACTACCTCTTTCACATAGAGGTCTGAAAACTGATCAGCTGTATTATTTGTCCTTACTGACAGAAATGGCTCACTTTAAATACTGGTCCATAATGACCCAAACCAATTCATGCTGACTCACTATCCTGGGCAGCCCCACTGCGAAACCCATCGCCATGCTTTCTTATTTCCATTATAAATTACTCAAAGACTAAAATAGCCTTACTGATTTTTGATACTCTGTCTTGACCTGCCAACATGTTAGGAACTTTGCCACATATACCATTATGTCCCTCTCCATCCCAGGCCATCAATATAAAGCTTTCAAACTCTGGTACATTGTCATGATGCCTGAATGAAGAGAATAAGAGAGTAGCATGAGATTCATCCAGAATCTCCCAATTAATCCCAGTGTCCATCGGGTTCCAAATTCGATCCTTATACCACAATAAATTCATACCTGACACTGCAAAACCCTTAGCTAATCCAGCTAAGACATTCTCCCCAATTCTGTCATATGTAGTTCATTTAACTGTTTTTCCTTTAATCCTCTCTGCAAGAGTAACTCAAGTATACAGCTGGCCACCTGGCCCACCAGAAACTCTACTCTAGTTCTGGTCAGATCCTTTAACTAACATGATGCATGGGAAATCTTTTTTTT